>NW_011494861.1:323096-350390 GCF_000754665.1 Bison bison bison
ACCTTAAAAAAAAAATTAAAAAAAAAAAAAAAAAAAAGAAAACAATCAGAAATCCATAGTGAAGATGCATAATTGATTCCTGGGCTCGAAGTCATTCTAATAGTTCACTTTTGAAATCAAATAGAACAATCTTATTTGCATCTGGGAGTTCACATCATCAATATAGTAACATCTTAGTCCGGTGAATATGTGATCAGAAGAGGCTCTTTAAGAGTTCCATAGAAAATGTGAATATAAAAGAGAAGGGCTAAACAGCAGCTCCTAGCTAAAGCCAAAGGGAAGGAGGCATTTCCCTTCTTTGGGATGTTGGCATGTGAAAGTTGTAATTTGTAATCCACAGCTAAGGCTTGGGGGCCATGCCATGCCTGCATGCTTAGTTGTGTTTGACCATTTGTGACCCTTGGACTGCAGCCCACCAAAATCCTCTGTCCATGGGGTTTTCCAGGCAAGAATCCTAGAGTGGGTTGCTATTTCCTTCTCCAGGGGATCTTCCCGGCCCAGGGATTGAACCCATGTCTCTTGTGTTGCAGGAGGATTCTTTACCTGCTGAGCCATTGGGGAACTCCCTGCATGGCCCCCCCACCTGCCCCCACCCCCCAGGGCTTGGGGGCCAGAAAGCTCAAAATTTTCTTACAAATGGTATAATATTGGGCAATATTTTTAAGTCCTCATTTTCTTTTTCTTAAAACAGGGATAAATGCTAGTGCTTATATGAATCAGTTAAGATGCCTTTGATTATGAATAGTAGAAAACTCAAGATAGTTTAAGGGAAATAAAGTTTTGAAGTAGGCCTAGCTTCAGGTGTGGTTTGATCCAGCTACTCACAATTTCATTGGGCCTCTAGCTGGATTTCTTTACAAGTCTCTTGCTGCGTCTTCCTTCTTGCATCAGTTATGCCCTCAGACTGTCCCACTTCAGGGAAGCAACAATGGTCATGGCAGTTTTAGACCTTACACCCTCATATCCCACTATCTAAAAGAAGAGAGTTCTCTTCTGGTAATTCCCATGGAAGGAGGAAGAACCTTCTTTCCAAGAAGCCTTCAGCAAAAGTCTCCTATGTCTCAAAGGCCAGAATTAGCTCATGAGTACACTCTGAACAATCACTGGGCAAAAGGGGTGGGATGATAGACATAAGGGTCACTTCCAGAGCTGAGGGTGGTGTCAAACCCACATTAACCACCACGTGAAGACTCTAGGAGAGGCAATTCCTCAAAAAAAAATGTGAATCTTGTTCCAGGAAAAGGTGGAGAAAAATGATGCCAGAAGGCAACCAAAAGCAGTTCCCTAGATGGTGGTTGTAAATGTGTTAGCAGGGTTCCTGACCATGCAAAGGAATAGATAAACATAATAATCACTGTTTATATTTATAATTTCCTTTTCCTCCTTCTCCAAGGAAATCTTACATAAATTTAGTAACGATTCAGGAACCCTATCTCCCAGTTTTATGGTTTAAAGAGAAAAGGCTTTGAAGTTAGATCAGGATTTGAATTCCAGCTCTGCTAGTGCTATGACTGTGGGCAACTTCATTCTTTGAGCCTCAACCTCCTTCACTGAACAAGGGAAGGAGTGGTAAATAATATCTGCTTTTCAAGCTTGACTTACACAAATGCGATAGAGTTGGAGTGAGACCCAAGTTAAAGTTTGTACAGTGGTAGAATCAATAGAACAGTGACTTGTATTTAGAAATGTATATTGGTGTTTCATCTGCTCTCATTTTTAATGTCTCTCATTTGCCTGGTGACTGCATATGTGATATTTCTCCTTCAGGGATACTGAGACATTGAATTGAGAGCTTTAAAAGTTTAAATTAGGAGGATGTGTGGGGATATAGCATAATGTGAAATCAGAGGACACATTTCCTCCTCCCCTACCAGACTGATTCTCTCATATATGGCTCTTATAAATAATTAGGAAATATTGAACTAATTTTGTTTGTATCCATTCATCCTTTTCTTTTCTTGTTTCTTTTCATTTTGTTTCCGCCCCTGCATACATGTTTGGCTTGCTGGTACTGACTAGTGGCAGCTGTAGGTACTGCTTAAGCTTGATAGTGGCATTAGTCTTTTAAAAAAAATTTTAAGCCATTTTATTGAGATATGATTGACATTAAAAACTGTACACATTTAATGTATGTAATCTGAATCTGGAGAAAAGTGTGTGTGTGTGTATGTGTATTTGTACCTAGTTTTACTGAGCTCTTCAGAATTCTGGCTCTGGTGTTGAGCTAGTACATAGCAGGATTATGTCCAAGTGATTAGCAACATGACAATAGTCTCAACTGAGGTTTTTCAAAGTTGCTGTGTGCATTTGTCACTAGAGAGGGAAAGTTCATCCGGCCGCAGCCTGAGCGAGGACACTGAGAGCCTGCACCTGGCCTCCCCAGGCCCCTTTCTGTGAGATCCTGTGGTTGTACTGTTGATCCTGTGCTACTACTGTGTCTTTCGCCTGCTTAAGCTTTGTCATTTGGATCCTGTGAATTTTCTTTAACGATCCAACTCTGTTTAACTGCCACTGATAGGGAAGGAGTAACTCATTGTTGGCTTCCCTGGTGGCTCAGACAGTAAAGCGTCTGCCTGCAATGCGGGAGACCCAGGTTCAATCCCTGGGTCGGGAAGATCCCCTGGAGAAGGAAATGGCAACCCACTCCAGTATTCTTGCCTGGAAAATTTCATGGATGGAGGAGCCTGGTGGGCTGGGGTCTCAAAGAGTCAGACACGACTGAGCGACTAACACTACTGCTACTTGCTGCAGTGACACTTGTTATTAGCTTTGCAACTTGGGTGATTTATCCAGTGTCTCTAGCTGAGGGTTTTAGGCAGTAAAATCTAGAAAGTAGTATTATCTACTATATCCCTCTAACATACTTCTTCTAAGATTCAAATGAGATATGTGTGAAAGACTGTGATTAAGTTTAAAGCATTATATACATATTTATTATCTCAATTATTATTAAAAAGTACTGCTAGTAGTTCTTAGTGTACTTAATCTTAGTGATAGTTGTAATACTCTGAAGTGATCGTAGAATAACTAGCCAAGGTAAGAGTAGAGAAACAGCTAGCATTAAGGGGAAGGTCAAGAAAAGGCACCATTTGAAAAAGAAAATAATGAAAGTCAACTGATAAGTGGTACCCTTTGCAAAGCCATTTGTCAAAGCCCGCTCTGAGGAATAATTTCTGTGTAGCTGATGTGAATTTAGGAAATATACAGGTACAAATAAGATAAGTTAAATGAAACTCATTTTTACTAATTAAAATGTACGTTGTAGTGACAATCTATATTAAGGTAGTAAGCATTTTTCTGTTTTGCTATCATGATTCCTGGTGACAGATATCAGTTGCGAGTATCAAATGTTAGAGCTTGAAGGGACTGTAAAGGACATTTGATCCATTCCGTTCCTTTACTGTTAAGATGTTTTAAAGATGAGGAAAACTGAGATCCAGACAGGGGGTGAGACTTTTCTGAGATCAGATTCAAGTTATTAACAGAGTTAGGAGTAACACCCAGTTCTGATTCTCTACCCCATGTTCTTTCAGATACATGGTTCGGTAGGTTTGATTAAAGTCCCTTGCAGTTCAGGGGTGAAGAGTACAGAAGTTCTCTGCCAGTAAGGATTTTATAGTCTAAATGCAGGAAGCAGGAAAGAAACCAATTATACTAAGTGAGATGAGAGATATCATAAACATATAAGCAACATATCAATACATTTTTGGGGAAACATTTAGAGACAATTTATTCTCTATAGAAAAACTTCTCAAGTCTATATATATACAGCAACGATTGTTTTCAGAGCTCTAAAATAACAGGCAAAGTTCCTAGGAATCCTCCTGGTATGGTGGCCCAAGGTCCCTTGGGTAACAAATATAAAGAGACGGTGGTGCTTGGGGCATCAACATGGAAATCCTTGACATATACACACTATTAATACTATATATAAAGTAGATAGCTAAGAAGAATCTGCTGTAGAGCATAAGGAACTCTACTCAATACTCTGTAATAGCCTATAGGGCTTTCCTGGTGGCTCAGGGGTAAAGATTCCCCCTGCCAATGCAGGAGACATGGGTTCAATTCCTGGGCTGGGAAGATCCCCTGGAGAGGGAAATAGAAACCCACTCCAGTATTCTTGCCTGGGAAATCCCAGGGCAGAGGAGCCTGGCAGGCTATCGTCCATGGGGTTGCAAAAGTTGGAAATGACTTAGTGACTGACCAACAATGGCCTATAGGAGAATCTTTTCAAAGGGCGGATGTGTGTGTGTATATATATATCTCTCTCTATATATATAAAACTGATTGACTTTGCTGTACACCTGAAAACAACACAACATTGTAAATCAGCTATACTCTAATTAAAATTAAAGTATAAATAAAAGCTGTTTTTGAAATATACTTTTAAAAAAAATGGCAATCTTGAGAAACAGACTTGAGACAAAGGCTACGTTTGTCCATCTCTGTTGGGCATGTTGGAGCACTCCGCAGGACGGCAAGATCACCACCCTGAGGTTGTGTGGAAAGAAGGCACTTGCCTTGGGACACTTGTTATCTGTTGGTGATCACTGGTTTTCAGGATGGTACCGGGATGTTTCAATCCCCTCCAGCCTCAAACTCAGGAATTTATCCACACAGTGGGCTGTCATACACAGGCACTTAAAGAACTGTAGGAAGGAAACTGATGTTTACTGAACTTCTAATGTGGCCAAACGTAGCACTAGATGCTTTATATGTGTAATCTTATTACTCACAACAAAGCTTGAGGTAGAGTTAGATTTGGTTTGACTATAATTTCAGCCTTCCTTGAATCCCTCCTTACCATTTGTTCATTTCATGAGTATTTTGTGTGTGATTTCAAAAACCCTTTTTCAGGAAGCTGCTAAGTGGCTTCAGTCATGTCCGACTCTGTGCGACCCCAGAGACGGCAGCCCACCAGGCTCCCCTGTCCCTGGGATTCTCCAGGCAAGAACACTGGAGTGGGTTGCCATTTCCTCCTCTAATGCATGAAAGTGAAAAGTGAAAGTGAAGTCGCTCAGTCGTGTCTGACTCTTAGCGACCCCATGAACTGCAGCCTACCAGGCTCCTCCGTCCATGGGATTTTCCAGGCAAGAGTACTGGAGTGGAAGGGGCTTCTCTAATTCTTCTTCCTGAGCTGGAACCTTGTTAGGAAACTTTAGGAACCTTCTCCTTAGCCAGAACCTTTCATTAAGAAATTGGAAATGACCCATGTGTCTATCAATAGATAAATGGTGGAAAAAATTATGAAATACTAGGAACTATTAAAAATAAATACCTGAAAACATGACTATGGTATGTTTTTAGCAATTTCAGTTCAATAGCATAGCATGACCTCGATACAAAACTGTGTGTGTGTGTCTAAAGTTATACAACAAACTGTTAATCACGGTTTCCTCAAGAAATGAACTTGGAACAAGTAGGGATAGAGGCAGGCTAAAAGGGTGTTGGAAATGAGAGGAACTACAACACATCTTTTATTTATATTGTGTAATTTTCACATGATGAAATTATAAGCAGCTTTTAAAAAGGATTATGAAAGTCCCTTTTATCCTTGTTTTGTTCTATTGGGTTTCAAATCGGAATCATCTAAACTCTCAATGTAATAGCAGAGATTGGGGGAAATCACTCACTTTTTAACCTTCTCTTTATTAGAGCTTTGCCTCAAAGATGCTGGCGTGACCTGTCAGCCTACTAGCAGACGCTCGGTGCTGTCTCTTCAACCCTGTCCTTAGACCAGGCACAAGGAGTCATTCTGTGTTTGAAAAACTTCCTTCCTTTGTATTTGAGGTTATTTGGTAGATTCTACAGATGTATTCAGACAAGAACTGACCTTCAGCATGAATACAACTGAGGCTATTAATCTCTGACCTCCATATGTAGGAATTATTATCTCCATCATATGACTGAGGCAGTTCAGAGAAGTTGAAGGGGCACTGAAATTAAAGAGTACAAAATTGCATATATGACTTTAATTACCTGCTAGATTACCAGATGAAAATTTGTGGTAAGTGGATGAAACAAGAGTTAAAGTGAAATAAGTTCACAAAAAATCTTATTTTTGATCATTTTAATGTGATCATTAAAGTTCTGAGTGCTTTTTGTCTGATTTATTTTTATGACTATGAAAAAGGGCAGTTATTAAATACTGTTGGTGATTTGACTCTAAAATCAAAAATTTAAGACTAATAATTTCAAACTGCCTTGGTCAATTTAATTGAAGCTATCTTGAGATTTCTACGTTGAGCTGTTAAAATTTGCAAGTGCTGGTCTGTCTGATTTGATTTCTAAAGTTCTGGCTCCATCAGTGTGTAAGGCATATAAGCTTGACAAACCAGTCATTTTCCTTCCCTGGTATCTAGTTTTCTGGTCTGTAAATTGAAGTGTTTGAACTAGATAATCATCAAGATTGGCGTTATTCTGAGTCTCTGAAAGTTCTCTTTGGTTCACAGCTCACTTACATAGTTAGGTAAATTTACTTCTGAGAACTCTTCAGCATATCCTCTGAATATTAATGTCAAAATTGCGTAAATATCTTAAATAAAATAATAAAGTGGCTTATAAGTAGATTAAATGCTTTCTTGTACTTTATTACTGAGTTCTTATTGAAGTTAACTTGTCAAGGACTAGTAAAAGCTATGTTTGGTCTAATTTATCTCTACACCAGTATTTCAAAAATATTATATAGGAATCTAAGACTAACATAATGCTTACCCAGAAAAAAGATAGCTTTTCTAAATTATATTTATCTAGATAAAAGAATCAAATTCTTAAATAAAAACTATTGGAAAAACTCTATAGAAAGACTTAAAAATGTGGAGGAGTATCTTGCTCTATTCCATATTTAGCATATGACTGTGCAGGTTCTATGCTGCTCTGAATAATAAAGACTTGGACCTAAAAGAGAATATGTCACCTCCATTATCATTATCACTAAAAATAAAATTGATCTCCTTTATTTGTCCTCCTATGTGGTGAGGAGGTATCTATATAATATCAAATTATAGAATAATTGAATTTCAGAACTAAAATGGACTTTAAAGACAATGTATTCAAACCAGCTCATTTTATTTCATAAAGCTCGTTCAAATCCCAGTGGTGTTTCTTTCTAATATTGAAGACACTCAAAGATACTTGTATCCACTTACTTTTCTCCTATTTTATTTATATGTGCATATATTACTCTTGCCTGGAAAATCCCAAGGGTGGAGGAGCCTGGTAGGCTGCAGTCCATGGGGTCACTAAGAGTCGGACACAACCGAGCAACTTCACTTTCACTTTTCACTTTCATGCGTTGGAGAAGGAAATGGCAACCCGCTCCAGTGTTCTTACCTGGAGAATCACAGGGACGGGGGACCCTGGTGGGCTGCCGTCTCTGAGGTCGCACAGAGTCGGACACGACTGAAGTGACTTAGCAGCAGCAGTGCATATATTAATATTCATTCTATTTAGTATATATTTCTGAGTTTTCACAAATGTATGCAGTCGTATCATTACCAATAAACCAAGATACAGAATGGTTTCGTCACCCAACAATTCCTTATACAGCTCATGTATTAATTCTTCCTCCATCACCAACCCCTAGCAACCACTGTGTTCTCTGTTCCTATAGTTTCAACTTTTCCAGAAAATCAGAGAAATGGAATCAGACAATATGTAGCCTTTTCAGTCTGGCTTTTTTCCCCCCATTTAGCATCAATCATTTTTTGGAGATTTATTTATGTTGTTGTGTGTATCAGTAAAATACATACTTTTTGTTGCAGAATTGTATTCTATTTTATTGATGTATCACGGTCTGTTTATCCAGTCACCTGTTGAAAGACATTTGCTTTTTCCTAGTTTTTAGTGATTGTAGTAAAGCTGTTATAAACATTTGCAAATAGGTTTTAGTGTGAACATGTTTTTATTTTGGGAGGGGGAGGTAAAGTCAGTGAGTGAGTAAAGTCAGTAAGCTATTTTTTGAAAAGATTTTATTGGAGTATAGTTGTTTTACACTATTGTGTTTCAGGCGCATAGCTAAGTGAATCCGTTATACATATATCCACTCTTTTTTAGCTTCTTTTCCCATATAGGTCATTAGAGAGGGCTGAATAGAGTTCCCTGTGCTATGCAGTAGGTCCTTATTATCTATTTTATATTTAGTGGTGTGTTTATGTCAATCCCAATCTCCCTATTTATCTTCCCCATTTCCTCCTGGGAACCATGTTTGTTTTCTACACCTGTGACTCTATTTCTGTTTTGTGAATAGGTTCATTTGTATCATTTTTTTAAGATTCCACACAAAAATGATATCTTGATATTTGTATTTATCTGTCTGACTTACTTCACTCAGTATAACAATCTCTAGGTCTATCTACGATGCTGCAAATGACATTTCATTCTTTTTTATGGCTGAATAATATTCCATTGTATGTATGGACCACATCTTCTTTATCCATTCTGCTGTCGATGGACATTTAAGTTACTTTCATGTCCTGGCTATTGTAAATAGTGCTGCAATGAACATTGAGGTGTGTGTATCTTTTCAAATTACGGTTTTCTCTGGGTATCAGCCCAGGGATGGGATTGCTAGGTCATATGATAGCTCTATTTTTAGTTTTTTAAGGAACCTCCATACTGTTCTCCATAGTGGCTTTACCAATTTACATTCCCACTAACAGTGTAGGAGGATTCCTTTTTTTCCACACCCTCGCCAGCATTCCTTGTTTGCAGATTTTGTGATAATGGCCATTTTAACTGATGTGAGATGATACCTCGTTGTACTTTTGATTTGTATTTCTCTAACAATCAGTGATGTTGAGCATCTTTTCATGTGCTTCATGGCCATCCAGCCATGTCTTCTTTGGAGAAATGTCTATTAAGATCTGCCTATTTTGGGATTGCTTTTTTAATTGAGCTGAATGAGCTGTTTGTATATTTTGGAGGTTAATTCCTTGTTGGTCACTTTGTCTGCAAATAGTTTCTCTCATTCTGGGTGTTATTATTTCTGATTATGGTTTTATTTGCTGTACAAAACCTCTAAGTTTAGTTTGGCCCCAGTTGTTTGTTTTTGTTTTTATTTTCATTACTCTCTGGTGGCTCAAAAAATCTTGCTGCAACTTATGTCAGAGGATTCTGCCTATGTTTTCCTCTAAGAGTTTTATAGTATCAAGTGTTACATATAGGTCTTTAATCAATTTTTGAGTTTATTTTTGTGTATGGTATTAGGAAGTATTCTAATTTCATTCTTTCACATGTAACTATCTAGTTTTCCCCACTTATTGAAAAGACTGTCTTTTCTCCATTGTGTATTCTTGCCTCCTTTGTCATAGATTAGGTGAACATAGGTGGGTGAGTTTATCTCTGGAATTTCAATCCTATTCCATTGATCTATATTTCTGCTTTTGTGTCAGTAACATACTGTCTTGATGACTGTAGTACAGACTGAAGTTAGGGAGTCTGATTTCCTCAAGCTCCATTTTTCTTTCTCAAGATTGCTTTGGCTACTCAGAGTCTTTTGTGTTTCCACACAAATTTTAAGATTTTTTTCCTAGATTTGTAAAAAATGTCACTGGCAATTTGATAAGGATTGCACTGAATCTGTAGATCGTTGGGTAGTATAGTGATTCTGACAATACTGATTCTTCCCATCCTAGAACATGGTATATCTTTCCAACTGTGTCATCTTCAGTTTCTTTCATCAGCCTCATAGTTTTTGGTGTATGAGTGTTTTGCCTCCTTAGGTAGATTTATTCATAGGTATTTTATTCTTTTTCATGTGATGGAAAATGGGATTGTTTATTTAATTTCTCATTCTGATATTTCATTGTTAGTATAGAGAAATGCAAGAGATTTCTGTGTATTAATTTCATATCCTGCAACTTTACCAAATTCATTGATGAACTCTTAAGTTATCTGGTAGCATCTTTAGGATTTTCTATGTATAGTATCATGTCATCTGCAAATAATCTTCCCTTGTAGCTCAGTTGGTAATGAATCTGCCTGCAGTGCAGGCGACCCAAGTTCTATTCCTGGGTCAGGAAGATGTCCTGGAGAAGGAAATGGCAACCCACCCCAGTATTCTTGCCTGGAGAATCCATGGACAGAGGAGCCTGGCAGGCTACAGTCCATGGGGTCGCAAGTGTCAGACATGACTTAGTGACTAAACCACATCTGCAAACAGTGACAGTTTAACTTCTTTTCCAGTTTGTATTCTTTTTTTTCTCTGTTTTGCCATAGAATTCTAAAACTATGTTGAATAAAAGTGCTAAGAGTAATAAGACATCCTTGTCTTATTCCTGATCTTAGGGGAATAAGCTTTTGATGGTGGAGTATGATGTTAGCTGTGGGTTTGTCATATATGGCCTTTATTATGTTGAAGTAGATATGTTGAAGCCCATCTATGGGCTTCCCTGGTGGCTCAGACAGTAAAGAATCCACCTGCAATGTGGGAGGCCTGGGTTTGATCCCTGGGTTTGGAAGATCCCCTGGAGGAGGACATGGCAACCCGCTCCAGTATTCTTGCCTGGAGAATCCCATGGACCGAGGAGCCTGGAGGGCTACAATTCATGAGGTCGCAAAGAGTTGGACATGACTGAGCAACTAAGCACAGCACAGCACAGGTTCCCTCTATGCCCACTTTCAGGAGGGTCTCTCTCTCTCTCTTTTGTTTTTAATCTTAAATGGGTATTGAATTTGAACTCAGCTTTTTTGTGTGTCTATTGAGATGGTCATACAGTTTTTATTCTTTGTTATATGGTATATCACAATGATTTAATTAGATTGTCTTTTTATTTGCTGAAGTGTCTTTTGCAGAGCACAAGTTTTTAATTATGGTGAAATTCAGTTTACCAATTTTCTTCTTTTTTGGTCATGCTTTTGTTGCCATATCTAGGAAGTCTTTACCTAACCTAAGGTCACAAAGACTTTCTCCTTAATTTTCTTCTAGGAGCTTTTTTGGGCTTCCCTGTTTGCTCAGCTGGTAAAGAATCTGCTTGTAAACCAGGAGACCTGGGTTTGATCTCTGGGTTGGGAAGATTCCCCTGGAGAAGGGAAAGACTACCCACTCTAGTATTCTGACCTAGAGAATTCCATGGACTATACAGTCCATGGGGTCCAAAGAGTCAGACACAACTGAACAACTTTCACTTTTATTTATGGTCTTCCCTGGTGGCTCAGTCAGTAAGAGTCTGCCTGCAATGTGGGAGACTCGAGTTCAATCCCAGCTCAGGAAGATCCCCTAGAGAAGGAAATAGCAACCCACTCCAGTATTCTTGCCTGGAGAATTCTATGGACAGAGGAGCCTAGTGGGCTACAGTCCATGGGATCACAAAGAGTCAGACATGACTGGGGGACGAACACTTTCAATTTCAGGAACTTTATGGTTTTATGTTATGCATTTAAGTCTTTAATCTTTCTTGAGTTAAATTTTTAATATATGGTTATGCTGTTTCATTTTTCTGGATCAGTTCATCAGTCAGTTTGGTTGCTCAGTCATGTCTGGCTCTGCGATCCCATGAAGCGCAGCACGCCAGGCCTCCCTGTCCATCACCAATTCCTGGAGTCCACCTAAACCCATGTCCATTGTGTTGGTGATGTCATCCAACCATCTCATCCTCTGTCGTCCCCTTCTTCTCCTGCCCTCAATCTTTCCCAGCATCAGGGTCTTTTCAAATGAGTCAGCTCTTCGCATCAGGTGGCCAAAGTATTGGAGTTTCAGCTTCAACATCAGGCCCTCCAATGAACACCCAGGACTGATCTCCTTTAGGATGGACTGGTTGGATCTCCTTGCAGTCCAACAGACTCTCAAGAGTCTTCTCCAACACCACAGTTCAAAAGCATCAATTCTTCGGCACTCAGCTTTCTTCACAGTCCAACTCTCACATCCATACATGACTACTGGAAAAACCATAGCCTTGACTAGATGGACCTTTGTTGGCAAAGTAATGTCTCTGCTTTTTAATATGCTGTCTGCTGCTGCTGCTGCTAAGTCGCTTCAGTCGTGTCTGACTCTGTGCGACCCCAGAGACGGCAGCCTACCAGGCTCCCCCATCCCTGGGATTCTCCAGGCAAGAACACTGGAGTGGGTTGCCATTTCCTTCTCCAATGCATGAAAGTGAAAAGTGAAAGTGAAGTTGCTCAGTCGTGTCCGACTCCTAGCGACCACATGGACTGCAGCCTACCAGGCTCCTCCTCCATGGGATTTTCCAGGCAAGAGTACTGGAGTGGGGTGCCATTGCCTTCTCCAAATATGCTGTCTAGGTTGGTCATAACTTCCTTCCAAGGAGCAATCATCTTTTAATTTCATGGCTGCAATCACCATCCGCAGTGATTTTGGAGCCCAGAAAAATAAAGTCAGCCACTGTTTCCACTGTTTCCCCATCTATTTGCCATGAAGTGATGGGACTGGATGCCATGATCTTAGTTTTCTGAATGTTCAGCTTTAAGCCAACATTTTCACTCTCCTCTTTCACTCTCATCAAGAGGCTCTTTAGTTCTTCACTTTCTGGCATAAGGGTGGTGTCATCTGCATATCTGAAGTTATTGGTATTTTTCCCTGCAATCTTGATTCCAGCTTGTGCGTCTTCCAGCCCAGCATTTCTCATGATGTACTCTGCATATAAGTTAAATAAGCAGGGTGACAATATACAGCCTTGACATACTCCTTTTCCTATTTGGAACCAGTCTGTTGTTCCATGTCCAGTTCTAACTGTTGCTTCCTGACCTGCATACAGGTTTCTCAAGAGGCAGGTCAGGTGGTCTGGTATGCCCATCTCTTTCAGAATTTTCCGCAGTTTGTTGTGATCCACACAGTCAAAGGCTTTGGCATAGTCAATAAAGCAGAAATAGATATTTTTCTGGAACTTTCTTGCTTTTTCCATGATCCAGCAGATGTTGGCAATTTGATCCCTGGTTCCTCTGCCTTTTCTAAAACCAGCTTGAACATCTGGAAGTTCACGGTTCACATATTGTTGAAGCCTGGCTTGGAGAATTTTGAGCATTACTTTACTAGCATGTGAGATGAGTGCAATTGTGCTGTAGTTTCAGCATTCTTTTACATTGCCTTTCTTTGGGATTGGAATGAAAACTGACCTTTTCCAGTCCTGTGGCCACTGCTGAGTTCTCCAAATTTGCTGGCATATTGAGTGCAGCACTTTCACAGCATCATCTTTCGGGATTTGGAATAGCTCAACTGGAATTCCATCACCTCCACTAGCTTTGATCATAGTGATGCTTCCTAAGGCCCACCTGACTTCACATTCCAGAATGTTTGGCTCTAGGTGAGTTTGTTTTTCTGGATATGAATGTATAATTTTCCTAGCACTATTTGACTAAAAGACTATTGTTTCTTCAGTGAATTGACTTTTGCCTTTGTCAAAGCCAGTTGACTTTATATGTATGGGTCTATATCTGAACCTTTTCTTCTCTTCCATTCATCTAAGTGTCTGCTCTTCTGTCAGTAAAACACTATCTTTCTTATCGTAGTTTTGTAGCAGGATTTCTCAGTCTCATCGCTATTGATATTTTAGTCCAGGTAATTTTGCTGTAGAGGTTATCATAGGCTATTTAGCAGCATGGTTAGCCTCTCTTTTCCAGACATCCCCTGAATCATGACAATCAAAAAAAAAAAAATCTCCAGACATAGCTGAAATGAACTAAGGGAAAAAAATCATCTCTGGTTGAGAACCACTGATTTATACAGTAAATCTTGACAATCATACTGTTTTCTTCTTTTTTCTAAACTGTTATGGCTATTCTAGTTCCTTTGCTTTCTAACATAAATTTGGGGGTTAGTTAGTTGATTTCCATAGGAAATCCTGCTAGAATTCTGATTGGGATTATATTGCATCTGTGCATCAGTCTAGGAAGAAGGGACATCATAACAATACTGAGTCTTCCAATCCATAAACACAGTATATCTCCACATTTATTTAGGTCTCCTTTGATTTTGTTTTCATTAATGCTGAGTTGTTTTCAGCACAGAGTATATTGGTGTATGTAGATATATGCGTTTGTATCAAATATACATTTCCTAAGTATTTCATTTTTATGCTTTATATTTTTTTTTAAATTCTAGTTACTCTTTGCTATTATTAAGAAATACAGTTGACTTTATATATTAATCTTATATTCTGTAACCTTGCTAAACTTGTTAGTTCTAAGAGTTTTTCTCATAGGTTCGCTGGGATTTTCTCCATATACAAACAATTTTATTTCCTCCTTTCCAATCTCTGTGGTTTTTCATTTTCTTCTCGTTTTGTTGTGCTAGTTAGGTGGGGCAACAGCAGTTATTGTTGTCTTGGTGTCAATACTAGGGAAACAGTCATTCAGTTCAGTTCAATCGCTCAGTCATGTCCAACTCTTTGAGACCCCATGAACCACAGCATGCCAGGCCTCCCTGAGACCCCATGAACCACAGCACGCCAGGCCTCCCTATCCATCACCAACTCCTGAAGTCCACCCAAACCCATGTCCATTGAGTCGGTGATGCCATCCAACCATCTCATCGTCTGTCGTCCCCTTCTCCTGCCCTCAATCTTTCCCAGCATCAGGGTCTTTTCAAATGAGTCAGCTCTTTGCAACAGGTGGCCAAAGTATTGGGAGTTTCAGCTTCAACCTCAGTCCTTCCAATGAACACCCAGGACTGATCTCCTTTAGGATGGACTGGTTGGATCTCCTTACAGTCCAAGGGACTCTCAAGAGTCTTCTCCAACACCACAGTTCAAAAGCATCAATTCTTCAGTGCTCAGCTTTCTTTATAGTCCAGTTCTCACATCCATACATGACCACTGGAAAAACCATAGCCTTGACTAGACGGACCTTTGTTGGCAAAGTAATGTCTCTGCTTTTTAATATACTGTCTAGGTTGCTCATAACTTTCCTTCCAAGGAGTAAACAGTCATTATTTCTCCATAAAGTAGCATTAGTGGTATATTTTTTGTAGCTGCCTTTTCAGATTAATGAAGCTTTCTTTTGCTTTTGATAGTGATGTTGAGAGCTTTTAACACGCTGGACATTGAGTTCGGTCAAATATTTTCCTACCTGCATTGAGATGATTGTACAGTTTTTCTTTTAAGTCTGTTATGATGAATTATACCGGAGTGATTTTCAAAAGCTGAAACATCTTTGCATTCCTGTAATAAACCTCTCTTGCTCATAGTATATAATTATATGCTCCTGGAATTGATAAAATCTGTTGAACTTTGGTGTCCATATTCAGGAGGGATACTGTTTTGTAATTTTACTCTCTTGTAATGTCTTTGTCTAGTTTTTGTATCAGGCTAATGCTGGGCTCATAAAATGAATTAGAAAGTTGTTCCTTCCTATTCTATTTTCTGAAAGAAATGTATACATTTGGTATTTCTCCCTCATATGCTTGGTTGAGTTTAGTAGTGCATTTCTCCTGGCCTCTATTATTCTCTGTTGAGACTTTTTAAACTTCGTATTCCATTTCTTTAGTAGAATATTCAGTTTACTATGTTGTATCCCCCTCCCAGAAATATTTGATATGTGGTATTTTCATATTTGTGTAGTTTAAAATATTTTATACCTTCTCCGAGACTTCCACTTTGACAATGAGTGAGTTATAAGGATGTGGTTTAACTTCCAAAAATTGGGTAATTTTCAAATATCTTTATTTTTAAATCTAATTCCATTATGGTCAGATGTGCTCTCTAGTAGTCTTCTCAGTTGACTATTATTTGGGCATTGTCTAGAACAGAGGTAAATAATTTTTTTTTGTAACGTGTCAGATAGCAAATATTTTTGACTTTTAAGACCATATAATTTATCCCTCAACTACTCATTTCTGCTTTTGTGGCACAGAAATAGCCACAGAAGAAATGCAAACAAATAGGCATAGCTGTGTTCCAATTAGACTTTATTTATAAAAACAGATGGTAGATTGAATTTGGCCTGCAGGTCATAATTTGCTGACCCATGATCTGCCTTGGTGAATGTTCCATGCACACTTAAAAATGTATATTCTGTTGTTGGATGGAATACTTTATGAATATTAATTAGGCAAAACAGCAATAATATTCAGGTCTTCTTAATCCTTGATTTTCTACTGTTCTGCTGATTATGGAGGTATTTTGAGGTCCCCAAGAATAATTGTGGATTTGTGTATTTTTCCTTTTAGTTCTCCATTTTTGATTCATGTATTTTGAAGCTCTGTTGTTTGCCGTATACATATCTGGATTGTTTTGGGTTCTAGATATATTGACCCCTTTTTCTCCCTAGTGATCCTTGTTTTGACATCTGCCTGGATGTTAATATAGTCATTCTCACTTTCTTTAGTTGTGTGATGTCATGTTTTATCATTCTCCATCCTTCTACTTTAACCTGTATATCATATTTATAGAGTTTCTTGTAGACAACATGTAATTGAGCCTTTTTTGTTTTTCCTATCTGACAGTCTTTGTCTTTTAATTGGCATGTCTAGACCACTTTCTTTGAATGGAATTATTGATATGGTTGGATTTAGGTGTACTCTCTATTTATTTTAGATTTTCCTTTTCTCTGTTTTTTACCTATTCACCATTTCTCTGGTTTTTGTCTATTCACCATTTTCTGCCATGTTTTAGATTATTTCAGTTTTTTTTTTTAAATATTTTATCTCTTGGCTTCATGTCTTTGTATTTTTTTTTAGTTGCTGTTTTAGGTCTTTCCAATATACATATCTAACCTTTCACAGTCTACTTAGAGTTAGTATTTTACCACTTCAAGTAAAGGTTGAAGTTTTAATCATGTAGTTTTCTTTATTTTCCCGTCTCCCTTTGTATTAAACTTTTCATGCATATTACATTTGGGCTCCCAGGTGGCACGAGTGATAAAGAACCCACCTGTCAATGCAGGAGACATAAGAGATGCAGATTTGATCCATGGGTTGGGAAGATCCCCTGGAGAAGGAAATGGCAAACCACCCCAGTATTCTTGCCTAGAGACTCTCATGGACAGAGGAACCTGGTGGGTTATAGTCCCTGGGGCCTCAAAGAGTCGGACATAACTGAGCAACTGAGCACACACACCAATGTATTACATTTATATGCATTGCAAATCCCATCAGACAATATTATAATTTTTGCTTTTAATAGTCACACCTACTTTAATGAATCTAAGAGGAAGAAATAAGCTTTTATCTAGATATCTTTAATCTCCATGTTGTATCACTTTCAGTTAGCCTGAAAAATTCCTTTAGTGTTTTTCTTAGAGCAATTTTGCTAAATATGAATTGTCTCAGTTTTCCTTCATCTTAAAATGCCTTAATTTCACTATATTTTTCCTTGCTAGGTATTTCATTAGTTAAACACAGAATTCTGGTTTGCTAGTTATTACATTATAGTTACTTTAAAAGAAAATTGTGTCACTATCTTCTGGTCTCCATGTTTTCTGATAAGAAATCCACAGTAATTTGAATAATTTTGCCTCTTTTTGTAATGTGTCATTTTCCTCTGGTTATTTTCAAAACTTAAAATCCTTGATTTCCTGCAAATTTATTATAAATATGGAGGTATAATTTTCTTTGAATTTAACCTATCTGGGGTTTTCTGAGCCTTTTGAATTTATTTCTTTCACAAAGTCTGGCAAGTTTTCAGCCATCCTTTTCCCCCTTTTCACATTTTTCTGTGATTCCAATAACTTAAATGTAAACCTTTTGATATTTTCCTATAGGCTCGTTCCCCCCACCCCCACCCCCAGCCAGTATTTTCCCTTTCTGTTCTTCAGGTTTGAATAGTTTCTGTTGATCTGTACTAATTTTCTGACTCTTTTCTTTTTTTTTTTAATCTCCCTTGAGACCACCTAGTGAGTTTTGTATTTCAGATATTTTTTGGTTCTAAAATTTCCTCTTTTTTTTTTTTTCCAGTTTCCCTTTCTTTATTGAGAGCTTCTATCGCTACATTTATTTCAGGAGTGTTTGCTTCTTGGAGTCTGGTTACTATAGCTGGTCTAAATTTTGTCTGATTCCAATATCTGTGTCATCTTACAATTGACTTTCATTGATTCTTATTTTCCTGTGAGTTGTCAAATTTCCCTGGTTCCTTGCTTGTCCGTAGATTTTTTTTTTTTTTTTCAATTGTATCCAGACATTTTGGATTTTATATTGAGAGTTGGTCCTATTAAACTCCTCTGGATAAGGTTTTTCTTTTCTTTTTTTTTTTTGGTAGTTAATCTTTAAATTTAGATTGAGAGTTTTCTTTCATTTTCTCTGCGTGGCCTTTCAAGGTCTTTGCTCTTCTGCTTTTACTCTGTCCTGCACATGGGCACTCAGAGATGAATTCTGGACATGTGGCTTTATCCACAAAATTCAGAGATCTCCCTCTCTGACTCTTTCTCTCCAGTGTATCCCCTAAACTCTCTGGCTTCCAGGAGCTCCTTTTCCTGATCATCTGACTAGAAAAAAGTTTATTTGAAGTTCTAGTGATCTTATTACCCATAATTTATGCATGACTGGGGCAACCCTCAGTACCAAGTGGTGAGAATAAAGGGGGAGAGAGAGAGGCAAAAACATAAAAGTCATTTCTTCACTCTTTTTGTATCAAAAGGTTCCCTTTATTTGAGTTACTTTGGCCAGAAACATGGATTTTCTCCCAGGGATTTTGATGCTGGAGTAACGGTGATTACATTTCAGATTCATGATTCGGGTTGCCCTTGGTACAGGACTGGAAGGAAAAATAGGAGAAAAAACAAAAACAAACAAACAAACAAAAAAACAGTGGGAATCACTTGGGTCAAAGTGGAAAGGCAAAAGAGGAAAAATACCAAAGAAACTCGTCTCTATATTAATTTCTCAAGTTTAGGTTCTCCTCCCTAATCTTCTTCGAGGTAGTTGATTTTGTGTGTTTGTCCACAGTTTTTCTGTAATCGATAGGAGATACAGGCTGCAGTGGGCTTGCTCCACCTTGGCTGGCAATAGGGGTCCTTCATTTTTATTCATATTTGTGATGATTGTTAATTGCTCACAGTGTCTGACACCTAGAAGATGATCAATGAGTATGTATTGATTGAAAGGATAAATGAATAAAAAGTTAAGGAGAAAAGGAGGAAAGGAGAAAAAGGAAGGAATAGGAAATACTGGGAAGAGAAACAGAGGGATGAATTTAGAATATTAGGTTCCTAAAAGATTGCAATGGTTTCAGGCATAATTCTACATTATGGTCACTAGATGGCAGTAGAAACCAAGGTCTACTTCACAGTCTTTTAAAAACATACTCAAAAATGATTATATAACAATATATTTATAGATTAGGAAATGAGAGGAGTGGTTGTGGAGAGGGGGTGGCCATGAAAATTAATAAGAGTCAATTTCTACCTTTCAGGATTTCACAAATTAACAGAAAGAAAGACTAACCATAACATAAATCAGACTATGGTAATCCTACAGTAGAAGTGTAAACTAATATTAACGTAAGACAGGAAGGGGTATTAATTCTGATTTACAAAAACTGAAGAAGTCTTCACTGAAAAACTTTTGTGGTTGGCTTTGACAGTTGGGTAAAGGTTGAACATACCAGGTCGGAAGAGGGAGGAGGTATTCCAAATAGAGAAGAATACCTGGAGAACAATAAATCCTGAAATGTGGCTGCAGCATAGCATATGTGAAGGAAATCATGGAAGTCGATGTTGGGAAGCTGAGTTGGCATCACGTTATGGGAGTTCTTACATGGGGGAAGGGTGTTGTTTCTGAGTCCTGTGTACATGCTCCCGTCTCTGGCCAGGGTGCTGGGAGTGCTCGCAGTTTTTAGCAACAGTCCTCTGTGGTGGAGCAGCTTGTCCCAGAGCCTTGGACAGCTCCTGCTGGATCAGAAGCTCAAGACTCAACATCCTCTAGGGTCCCGGAGGGAAGTTACATAAGTGCCTTGGCTGGGTGGGCTCCTTGCCAGATGTGGTCAGTCTGAAGGTCCTGGGTGAAAGCTTGTTATCATGTGGTGACCTGGACCCCGTATTACTAAGTCTTCTAGTTTTTCAAGAGAGTTCGGAAATGCAAATTTATATGAAATTTCCTGTTTTTTTTTTTTTTTTTTTTAATGCTGGCACTAATTCATAGTTTAGGAAGCACAGAGTGAGCCAATCAAAACTATCTGTGGGCTGGAGTGGGCCCTTGGGCAGCCACTCCTTCCTGAGAGTCGTCTGTAGGCTCCTTTCCTGATCTCTGTCATGGCTGAGGTCCAGACCTAAGTGTCCATGGAGGGAGTTCCTCTTTGCTGATTTTTCTGTCCGTGTGTGGAAAGGTTTCCTAATGGTGTGTCTCAGAGCGACTCCCCCCAGCCCTTCCTATGAGCTACCCCCTATGCCCAGCCCTCTGCCTTCCCCTCTATGTAAAAGCCACCAGGCTGGCCACTCAGGGTGGTGGCTGGCACGCAAAGCACTGTATTCCTGGTGTTTCCTTATGTTGTGGTGTTCCTTTCCTTATGTTTTCCTTAGGTACATCAGTGCAGGTTTTAACAGTGACCCTGATGGTTCTTTGGTGCTCATTCAGAAGTTACTGTGGTCTTCAAAATTTTCTTTTTAAATCTATTGGTTCTTTAAGCTTCTAGATTGCATTTAAAATAGGATAGTCTACTTACATATCTATACATAGATTTTAATCACTTACTATTTCTTATTAATTAGAACTGGGGGAGAATTGGGGGTTTGTGTTTCTCTTGCTGTTGCCTTATTATAGCTCTGTGAACCCCAAAGGGTAATCAGTATTCTTTGTTCCCTGAGTCCATAGAAGCTGGGAATCTGGTTCAAGGACTCTAGGGTGCCTGAGAAATGGAAAATGGAGAGGCAAAGGATTCAGGTTCAGAAAGGAGATAGAAAGATTGTTTCCCTCTTTTTCTTTTCCAGTGATCAGAGCTCCAGGTAGCGTAGTAAGAGTCAGAAAGTCACAGCAGAAAAGAATGGATTCTGAAGCCATACTCTCTGAGGTTCTATTTCAGTTCTTCCCCTAATAAAGTGACTTTGGGGCCATCACTTAGCTTCTCTGTGCTTTAGTGTTCTTATCTGTGAAGTGGTGATATTAATAAATTATCTCATAGAGCTATCTTGAAGATTAAAATGGCCCAATGTACATGTAGAAGGTAAGCAGAGAGGTATTTGTGGGTGTGATTTAATATGAATGCTGCTGTAGCATTTACTTTTAAAGACCAATTACAGATAAAATTGAAGAATTAACAAGATGATTCCAGCTTGTTGTTGATGATTCCAATCAACAAGGAATTCCAGCTTCACTTATCCCACAGGAGTAAATACTTCCTTTGTGTGTCTATGTGAGCATGCATAGAGGTTGAAAGTCAGTGGTGACTTGTGTCCTATTTGATTATGAATTTTCACCAGGTGGCAGCAGAGTATTATGAGACGTCACAGAATTCAGTGTCCTACTCAGACCACAGAGTAGAGAGCAGCAAGCGATGGTGGCTTGAAGATCCGTCCACTGATGTTGGTTGGGTGTTTAAGTTTCCTGCTATTATTGTATTCCTGTCAGTTTCTCCCTTTGTGTCTATTTCTATTTATGTATTTGGGTGCCTGTATGTTGATGAGTGTAAAATCCTCTTCTTGCATTGATCTTTTTTTTTTTTTTAATTAAAAGTATTGATTTATTTGTCTGCCCTGGATCTAAGTTGCAGCACGTGGGATCTTCGTTGAAGTATGTAGGATCTTTAGTTTTGGCATGTAAACTCTTAGTTGTGGCATGTGGGACCTAGTTCCTTGACCAGGGATCAAACCCTGGGCCCCCTGCATTGGAAGCATGGAGTCTTAACCACTGGACCACGAGGGAAGTCCCTTGTGTTGATTTTTTCCTCATTATATAGTGTCCTTCTTTACCTTTATGCGCTTTGTTTTAAAGTCTATTTCATCTGATATGAATGTTGCAACAGAGTTAGCAGATGCAAACTATCACATATAGAATTGATAAATAATAAAGTCCTACTGTATAACATAAGGAACTATATTAAGTATCCTTTCCATATGATGGAAAAGAAAATGAAAAAGAATATAAATATATATATGTGTGTGTGTGTGTATGTGTGCACACACATAATTAAGTCACTTTGATGTACAGCAGAAATTAATACAACATTATAAATCAACCATACTTGAATAAAAAAGAGTAAATGAGAAAAGAGAGGGGTTGGCCTATTCAGGGCAGTCCTCATTCTGAAAGCAGCTCATTAGATCTGGCAAGTCAAGCTCCAATATGAGTTCAAAAATACCATCTCCATATAAAAACTAGCAGAGAAATGTCAGGTGGATGAGGGGAGAGATGCTTGGAGAAATCAACATGGGAGTGACAAGAGAGTACCTCACTGAGTCAGTGTGTGTGGAAGTTCACTAGTGGGTATGAAATTCAGGGCCTGATCTGTATGTTGGAAGGAGAACCAGTTGTCTGTCTAGTTTACCTGGTGAAGTCCTGAAGGTGTTCTCTTCCACAGTTTAGCCCAGGCTCACCATTATGGCTCATCTGGGTCAGCTTTTGTCTCTGGAAGATCACTGTTATAATGTAAGTACAGGACATCCCTCCAACCCCTTTGGGACAAAAGTTTAACTCTTATTAACTGAGATCAATTCTTCGATTAGTTTATGCCACTTTGAAAGAGTGAATTGTCTCAAGGAAGGGAGTGGAAACCAATAGTTTTAAGCCAAAAGTGGAGGGAAAGGTTAAAGTCATACTACAGGATCAGAATTTAGGGTGAATTCCCACTCCTCATTTTGGCTGACAGCTAGGAGCTGGCCTGGCCCTATCAGGTAGGATATTGCTGGAGCTGGCCCTGTACTCTTGGCTAGGCTGTGGTGTTCTCCGGTTGAACAGAAACAATTTCACTCAACCCCAATATCTGACAAGGCCAGTCTGCAACCACAGTGGGCAAGGCAAAAAAAAAAAATTGTTACTCAGGTTTGAACACAGATACAAATGAGAGCACTGTCAAAAGTGAGCAAAAAAATGACCAAACATGCTAATAATCTGATGAATATGAGTGAGTGAGTTATATTTCTTTGCTGATTAAAGTTTGGCCATGTTCCACTCCTCATACCTTCTTCTCTGGTGGCTCAGACAGTAAAAATCTGCCTGCAATGCAGGAGACCTCTGTTCGATCCCTGGATCAGGAAGATCCCCTGGGGAAGGAAATGGCAACCCACTCCAGTATTGTTACTGGGAAAAATCGCATGGACAGAAGAGCTTGGCGGGCTACACTCACGGGGTCGCAAAGTGTCGGACACAACTGAGTGACTGACACACAGCACACACTCCTCACACCTTCTAGGTAAGAATGATCAGGATACGCAGTCATAGAATCCTGGCAGTATCCCGCCCAGACCAAGGCCTTGTTTCCTTAAATCCTCCCTCCAAATCCCCTAACACAAGGTTCAGTAAGAGAGTGCTGGATGTTTGGGAAGAGGATAGAATTGGAGAAGAACATGCCCCAGGAAATGGAAAGAAGGATGAGGCCAAAAACCTCTCTGCTTCACAATGGGGCCTTGGGAAGGCCCTCATTTCTCTGTGTTCAGCGACCAGAAGCCAAGGACCCTGGCTGCATGTGTTGCTGACATTCATCCTCTGTTCCATATCTGAGCAAAGGAGCCTGTGGTCCTGCAGAAGCCTGGCGTCTGGGATGGGGAGTGAGTTCATTCAGCCCACTGCCTCTTCTCCTTCCTAAGCAGCTGACTCCTTCTTCTGATGTGGTTTTGTGGTTAGACAGTAAGCAGCACGGCTCATGTGGACATGGTGTGCTTTCAGTTTCTGAAAGTGAGTCATGTTGACTTTCCTCTTGGGAGTAAGAGTGACCCTTGCTGAGAAGGACTATATGACTAGAAAGAAGAAACACCAAGGCCACCAGTGCCAGAGTGTTTACCACTGCAGGTAGTCACTAGTTTCTGGGAGTGGTATGTGTCATCGCTGTAAGCAAGGTGAACTAGGAAGAGGAATTTGGTTTTGAATCTTCAAGTATTTGCCAATGTTTGAAGTCTTTATTCTCACTCATCCATTGGAGTGATGCCAATGGCAAAAGAGCTCAGGATCTATCAGATTAGATCAGATCAGTCGCTTAGTCGTGTCCGACTCTTTGCGACCCCATGAATCGCAGCACGCCAGGCCTCCCTGTCCGTCACCAACTCCCGGAGTTCACTGAGACTCACGTCCATCGAGTCAGTGATGCCATCCAGCCATCTCATCCTCTGTCGTCCCCTTCTCCTTCTGCCCCCAATCCCTCCCAGCATCAGAGTCTTTTCCAATGAGTCAACTCTTCACATGAGGTGGCCAAAGTACTGGAGTTTCAGCTTCAGCATCAGTCCTTCCAAAGAAAACCCAGCACTGATCTCCTTCAGAATGGACTGGTTGGATCTCCTTGCAGTCCAAGGGACTCTCAAGAGCCTTCTCCAACACCACAGCTCAAAAGCATCAATTCTTCGGCCCTCAGCCTTCTTCACAGTCCAACTCTCACATCCATACATGACCACAGGAAAAACCATAGCCTTGACTAGACGGACCTTTGTTGGCAAAGTAATGTCTCTGCTTTTGAATATGCTATCTAGGTTGGTCATAAGGATCTATAGATGGACTCAAATAAATTTATATTCGATCAGCTGGTATATGATGGGGAGGGTTTCCAAGAGGATTATTTGCTATTATTACATCTTTAATCCTTGTGTCTACTAACAAGCTCATGATACTGGCCCACTCATAAAGGTCCTAAGAAATCATGGCATACCTGTTGAGAATTGAAGTTGAACTTGTAAAGAGCCAATAGACAAAAGAAGGACTTTCTTCTTTGTGGGTCCATTTGGTTAATCTTTCATGAAAGAATGTAAAGCCAGGAGGAAGCTATGAAGCAGTCATGTCACTGCTTCTGGGCCCTTGATAAGCATTGTTCTTTAATTGTAGCGTTCTTTCACACTGAGCCAGAATGTAGCCTCAAGACGTTTCTTATCTCTGTGCTCCAGACCGCCACTACACCAGATCCCAGTGGGCATCTAGAACATCCCAACGTCTGTTCTAGATTCTCAGTTTAACTTTGCTCTTGAGTATCCAGGTTATGGGAGTGCCACACTGAGGAGGTTGCATTTCTTTCCTCAATAAGTAAATCCTTTTTAGTTGAAGAAAAGAGCAAAGGGAATTATTCTTGAATTCTGCATCACTGATCCATCAACTATTACCTATTGCCTTGTTAAGTTATTTGGGTGAGATTAAGAGAGTTATGAGAAAAGGCCTATTGTGGAGAAAGATGAGGCATTCTAAACAGTTTGTATCTATAAGTATGCAAATACGGCGGCCACTTCATGGGGCTGAATTTTCAAGGCAATATGACATTCAATTCTTTTTAGGTATTAGGCCTGTCATTTGGTAGTTGCTATGAGGTAGGGGGTAGCATCTATTAGGGCAGATTAGATTCAATAAGGAGACTTATTAAACTGTTAACATTTTAGAAGATTTAGCATGTGATAGCTATTTATGCATCTTCTATAAAATGTACTTTTAAAATCATAATATATTATTAAATACAGTGCCATCTGAGTCTTGGTTGCACTTAATAGATATAAGCTCTAGATTATATCATCAGGAAAGGGACTTATTGGAAGGCAACTGCTTCAGAGAAGCAGCAAGAAGGTTAGAAAACAGACTTCCATCAAAAGACATTTGCTACACTTATGTCAGGCTGACACAGGAGCTCTGTGCTTGTCTGACTTCTCTTCATACCTGGAGTCCTTAATCTTTTGTAACATGAACCCATTTGGCCATCAAATGAAGTCTATGAACCACTTCTCAGAATATTTTAAAATCTGTCAGATAAAGTATGCAGGCTTATAAAAGAAACCAGTTATACTGAAATATGGTTATCAAAATATTAAAAAATCCCATGTGTGGGATATATAGCAACATATATGCTTCTTTATTAATACATTAGATAAACTTAACTGGTGACTCTAATATCGCAGCTTCAGGAATGATGAGCATAAGTGTATCTTGGGTATCTGTTAGTAGTTTACAATATCTGTAAGGATTATAAAGAAGATGAAAATACTTAATTTCAATAGGAGACAAGGTCACAATTACCGCTAATACTACTGGGGTTAGTTTATTGCCTACGTTCTTAATTGAAGGACATGAAAAATTGTAGTTAGAAATTAGAGGAAATAATAGTGTATATATTTTTTCAATTCAATTTCATGGATTTCCCTTTATTCTGTTTATAGATTCCAGGTTAAGAATTCCTATTTTAGACTGTGAGCTCCTAATTCAGCTTTGTGTGTATGTGATCCCCTTTTGTGAAACATCTGTATGTATTCCTCTATGTGTGTATAACCCTAACCCTAACCCTAACCCTCTAGGTGGATAGCTTTTTTGTCTGTAATGAGTGGAACATTATTTTTCCCCCCAAGCACTCATGGAAATAACTGAAACATGAAGCAACAGATCCCAACCACAGTACAGATCATCATTCAGTACTGGTGGTTCTTGGCTTGCTTCTGTCTGGAAGAACTCCCGCTCAGCTCCTCTGCTGTCGTGGTACTCCTTGTTTTCCCAGTCATATCAGCCAAACGCTATGGTGCAGTCTCCTATGGTTCCACTATGGGAGCTGGATGCTATTTTGGGTTGAATGGGTAGTGATACCCTAATATTTCCTCTGAGAGGACATGGGTTTTACAGTAGTGGTTGTCCACCTAACCCTCTCTGAGGAAAGGAAATTAACTTCTTTCTTGACAGTCACGATGATTTTCTGTCATCATTATACTACTATCATCGTCTTGATTTATCAGAGGATTTCTTTCTATCTCCCATTGCCCTACCTTCAGCATCTCTGCCTTCCAGTTGCCTATTATTTCTTGTTTTACAATTGTGTTAAATGAACTGGTACTTTGTATGCGTCCAGTATGAGTCTATTATGACAATATTAATTGTGTTGTTTGTCCTGTTAGTGACCCAAATATCTATTACTTACTTGGATCTTTATATCTACATCTGTGATGCTTTTGCTCCAATGCCCCATATTACAGTTCAACGACCCTCTGAAAGGAAAAAATTAGAACTGGAAATGACTTACAGACTGGACACGGTTATGTTTGTCTCCTTCCTGCCGCCTTTATTTCATCACGAAATATGGAAATAAAAACAATGTCAAATGTGAAAACGTGGCATAGGGGAAAACTCTTTGAAATATCTGGTGGGTAAAAATAGTAACAATAACAACAGCAAATAAGTTTTCCCAGTGACCTGAGCTTTGAAAAACTAATAGGTATTGCTGAATATTTTTCATCTCATTGATCATAGCATCTACCTCCAAGAATAACAAAGATGTTTTGAACTCAGAAAATGAATGAAGAAATTCATTCTGA
>NW_011494861.1:350490-373794 GCF_000754665.1 Bison bison bison
TCCATTTATTCCGTAAACATTTTTGGGGGGATTGTCTGTGTACCAAGAACTGTGGTTAGAGAACTTTTAGAAGACACTGTTGTGAATTAGATCATATACTGGTTTGGAATCACAACAATGCTGAGATACAGCAGAGATTATTATCCTTCTTGAAGAGATGAGGAAATAGAGCACAGAAAATGGAAATGACTTGATTAAAGTTGGCCATCTATTTTCTGTCAACAACAGAGCTAGAGTTCTGAGATTCTGAATTTGTATCTAGTTGTCCTTCAGAAGCACAGACACAAGTTCGTAAAGTAAAGTAACTTTTGAAGATCACTCTCTTCCAAAACTATTTTTATTCAGTTCTTCTAAAACCAGCTGTTTATTCACTGTGAGTTCATTTCTCCTTAAAAAAGCACCAGCCAAAAGCTCTGATTTGAGGAGCTTGAGTCCAGGCTTACCTTCAGTCATTCTAGACCAGTTGACTGTACTTTTTTTTTATTAAACTCAGGAGAAAGTAGAATTCCCTTCAGCATAATTGTCTCTTTCTTCAGGGCATTCCTATGTGACTTTAGTAAGTATTCATTGAGCAGGTGCTGTATGTAGAGTTTTGTACTCCTATTCACTCAGATGCCCAGTCCTTGGGACTTTTAGGCTGAAAAGACCTAAGGAGAGAATTACAGAGTTATCAGATATGGTGATCTGAGGCGTTTCTAAGACATAAACTACTACTGAGGTATGGCCTCAAGGGAAGAACAGTTGACCTACTCTTTCTCCTATACTGTGTGAAACTGTATTTTGATCCATTCCAGTAACTATTTGTGTGAGCATGAAATGAACTGAACTTTTGTTATGTAGAAATAATTATTTGAATATAAGATAAAGAGATAATTTCTTTTTGCTTCATTTTTCTTCCTTCCCTCTTTGTTCTCTTTTTCTATCTCATTTTATTTTTCCCAAGAAATACTGAGTTTAGAACCAACAAAGGAAGAGAGATATTGTATGAATAAAACATGACGTTTGCCTCAAGGAGATAGATACATGTTCCAGTGTAATGCAATGTGTTTTTCAGTAATGAAGCTATACATAAATAATTCAACCGCCTAGCTATTGGGGTTAGCCAGAGGAAGCTTTAGACGTGGGTGAAACCTAAGTAGGGTCTTAGAGAATTGAATAAAAGTCTGACAGATAGATTATTTGTGCTTATAAAGTAAAAACTCAATGTACTCCAAAAAATAAGTGTTAGAAGTCACACAGACTATTTTTCTGGTTACCTTTATTAGTCGTGAGGGAAAAGAAAACTTAGATTGAGAATTAGAAAATATTCGAGAAGCCTGACTCCAACTCATAAAATGTGGCCTTTAAGAAATTGGCCAGTGACTGAAACACTACCCATTTCTATTAGAGCATTTCCTGCTTGTAGGTGATCTGAGGGTTCTGGTGGAAGGTCTTTAGAACTGATGCCTGGCAGATTCTCTCCCCCAAATATAGTCTTTTCTAGCTCTTATGGGGGCCCCCAACAACTCAAAACTGAAATTGTTAGTTAAACCACAGCTTTAACTACTCAGCCCCCCAAGTCTTCAGTCATACTTGTCAATTACCCCTACGCCCACACAGAACCTGCCTTTTTTGTCTGGGTGATGCCAGTAAACCCACCTCTGACTAGGATCAGACCATATAGGAGGCTTAAAGCCCTATGGGATTTTCAGAATGTTTAATAGGGTGTCAAAACATCTATGGGGGACGGCCCCTAGAGACCCTGTGCCAACTGACTTCTACCCACCCTCATACGTCACATATATGGCAGCTTTATTCTGAAGTTCATTGGCAGTAAATTCTTATGAAAAAGTATACAACTTAAAAAGAATTATCAATTAACTCATTTCTGGAGACGTTTCATTTTTAGGAGGAAAAAGCCTACTGACAAAACTAAACTTCCGGGGGATCAATCCAGATTTAGTTCAATTTCCAAGCCTTCTATTCTAACGTGTGTGTTCATTGTATGAGACAATTAATACTCAGACTAATACCCTGAAAAATATTTATTGTTGGCTGTTTTGTACTTCTGAATGCCAGAAATATTAGAGCAATAAAATTTTAAACAAAGAAGAGTTAATGGTAGATTAACTATAGAATTAACTTGGAAGTTTTCTGTGTGCTTGGGTGAATTGATTTCTTAATGTATGTATTTCTTAATGTATTCTTATATTTTTTTTTAAAAGAAAGTTTTAGAAGCACTGTTTTTCTGAGACAAAAAGAAAATGTGTTCAAAAAGAAAATGTGTGCACAGAAATGATACTTAATTACATCATATGCATTTAATAGCTTTTATTTCTTTGTACCTGATTGTTTCACGCCTTATTTCCAAATGAACATAAAGAAAATAGTTGCAAAAATAAATGCTTTGGCTCAGCTACAAATTCTATCTGCATTTAAACACAGTTGCAAATCAATCACTTGTGGAACTTTTTTCAAATTACGCTCCTCTCTCCACTCTCTGCCATTTTTATTCACCAAGTCTGAGATGATGTCTGAAAATATTGAGAGATGTTTTCAAAGTGATTCTGATGTTTTTCCATTTTGAGAACTACCCGTTTAGATTATTTTGTAGCCCTTGTATTCCCCATTTTACCTCTTCCCAGTTTGCTGCTTAATATTTATTGAGGGGACTTCCCTGGTGATCCAGTGGCTAAGACTCTGCACTCCCAGTGCTTGGCGCCAAGGTTTGATCCCTGGCCAGGGAACTGGATTCTGCGTGCTAGGAGTTCACGGGCTACAACTAAAAGACCCCATGTGCTACGGCTGGGACCTGGCACAGCCAAATAAATGAATAAAAATAAATATCTTTAAAATGTATGTATGTATTGACTAACTTTTCTTTGTCCTTGATTATTTCACATCTCCTTATTTCAAAATGAATACAAAGAATTTGGAGGCGATCCCTGGCAGTACCTAGAACGTCTAGTAGATCCAGCTGGTTCGAATGTAGCATAGAGTCCTGTAGAGGAGAGAGAGGTCTGAGGAGGAGAAAGTGGAGAAACTTGAGTACACAGAGATCCAAGTGGAAGGCGGATAGACTGGCTACCTGATGGGGATGTAGGAGCAGAGTCAGTGTGTGTGGGCCTGCTCACTCGTGTCCAACTCTTTGCGACCCCATTGACTGTAGCCTCTCAGGCTCCTCTGTCCATGGAATTTTTCCAGGCAAAATTCTGGAGTGGGTTGCCATTTCCTCCTCCAGGGGATCTTCCTGACCCAGAGATCGAACCCGAGTCTCATGCATCTTCTGCATTGGCAGGTGGGTTCTTTTCCACTGTGCCACCTGGGAAGCCCAGGAGCTGAGTCAAGGGCACTGGTATAAGGCTGAGGAGAGCCAGTTGTTATTTAGCTCTTCCTGTTCACAGGAATGATGCAGAGGATTGTGAATCTTAGGATGGAGCTCTTGATCTTTTGCTTAGTTGGATTCTTGGTTTCAGAGAGGAATTGATCATCTCACTGGGACCTGCTAGAATGGATTCAAGCTATCAAAGGGATTGACAGTCTCCATTCAAATGGTTCCACAGAGCTTTAACTCTCAATGGAATGTTGACTTGCAATCTCTCCATTTTTATCATGTAACTGCATACAGCTGAGAACATCACCGTGAACCAGGAAGTAAGCATCTACCATTAGTGGAAAACTGTCCAAAGAAGTGACTTGTAAAGGACAGGACTCTTGAACACAAATATTTTGGTCCTATACCAGCACTCTTCTCTACTTCTAACTTAAGCTTCTGACTTGAGTGTGCTGTCACCCGTGGATGTGAAATCTGATGTCCTCTCAGTTTTTTGCTTTCCAACCTTGCAGGAATTTCCCCAGCATCCCAGCACCCCTTGAGTTTCACTCCCCACTTGAGTCGTAGCTTTCCAGGAGTTCTGTTGCTTCCTCTTCTTTCTTCCCCGTTTTTACAAACACTGCAGCACAATGACTCTTCCTTGCCTTTTATGAAACCACATAAAGTCATAACAAGCCAATGATAATTCTCCAACAGGGTATATTAGAGTTTTATTCTTTCTATGTGTCTTGGGAAAGGGTGTATGAAATTTGTCTCAAATTTACTGTATTTCTAATGGAGATATGTGATCACTGTTCATTTTTTTCATTTTTCTTTGTCTTGGTACTACAAAGGTAATTAGTTCCTGAACCTTAGTGACACATTTGATGGATAAGGATGAAGTGAGATGATTTTCAAAAACGGTATTTCTCTCTTAAGAACAAAATGAATTCTCTTCAGAGAAGAACAATTCACATGATTGTGAAACAATATGATTTCTGTCTTAAAACTACTTGAAGTCTTTGGAAGGAATGATGCTAAAGCTGAAACTCCAGTCCTTTGGCCACCTTATGCAAAGAGTTGACTCATTGGAAAAGACTCTGATGCTGGGAGGGATTGGGGGCAGGAGAAGGGGACGACAGAGGATGAGATGGCTGGATGCCATCACCGACCCGATGGACATGAGTTTGAGTGAACTCCGGGAGTTGGTGATGGACAGGGAGGCCTGGCGTGCTTTGATTCATGGGGTCGCAAAGAGTCGGACACGACTGAGCGACTGAAGTGAATTGAAGTGAAGTGACTGTTGCTCAGCTGTGTCTGACTCTTTGTGACCCCACAGACTGTAGCCTGCCAGACTCCTTTGTCCATGGAATTCTCCAAGCAAAAATACTGGAGTGGGTTGCTATTCCCTTCTTCAGGGGAACTTCCTGACCCCGGGATCGAACCTGGGTCTCCTGCATTGCAGGCAGATTCTTTACCACCTGAGCTACCAAAGGACCCATAAAACTATTTGAAGCACTGAAATTTCTACTAATCTGGAATAAGACAAAAGTTAATTTTGGTAGATTCACTGTGTATAAAAAAGGATGCATTCATCATAAGCAGCATTTTAAAGCAATAAATAGCATTAAGGGTTGTTTCAAATGTAAAACACAACCTCAAAAGACAAAGGAAAATTGAAATTTGCCAAAGTTTACCAGAATGTGTATATATACAAATTTACAGGTTCAATTTTCATGCCATTAGCTATTGAGCCTAGTAGACAAACATATTTAGGTATCATTTTTTATTTTCCTTTTTAAGTTAATAGACTTTATTTTTACTATAATTAAAGAGGTTTACAGAAAAATGGAGAGTTGCCATACTGCTCCCTCTTCTCACATGCAGAATTTCCCTTATTCTTCACATCTTGCTTTGCTGTGGTGGATTTGCTACAACTGGTAAACGCATACTGATCTATCACTATTGAAGTGAAGTGAAGTCGCTCAGTCGTGTCCGACTTTTTGCGACCCCATGGACTGTAGCCTACCGGGCCTTTCCATCCATGGGATTTTCCAGGCAAGAATACTGGAGTGGGTTGCCATTTCCTTCTTCAGGGGAACTTCCTGACCCAGGGATCGAACCCAGGTCTCCCACAGTGTAGGCAGACACTTTACCGTCTGAGCCACAAGGGAAGCCTTGTAAACCCATATTGATATATCACTATTAATTAAAGTCAATAGTTCACTTTAGGGTTCCCTATTTGTGTTGTCCAGTTCTATGGCTTTTGACAAATGCGTAATGTCCTATATCCACCTAATGGTATTGTATTGAATAGTTCTATCATCTTAAAATTTCCCTGTGTTCTGCCTAGTCATCCCTCCTTCCTTCTCCCTGAATTCCTGGCAGCTTGGAATTTAGGGAGAATGGACAACACAGTAGAGACTGTGTTTTTGCTGTCTCTATAGTTTTGCATTTTTCTCAAATGTCATGTAGTTGGAATGATATAGTATGTAGTCTTTTCAGACTGGCTTCTTTCACTTAGCAGTATGCACTTAAGATCTTTCCATGACTTAGTAGCTCATTTCCATTTATTTTATGAATGTACCATACCTTAATCTATTCACTTATTGATGGACATCTTGGCTGTTTCTAATATTTGGCACTTATGAGTAAAACTTCTATAAATGTTCATGTGTAGGTTTTTGGGTGGACGTAATTTTTCAACTCACTTGAATAAATACCAAGGGGCACATTTCTGGATCGTATGGTAAGACTGTTTAGTTTTGCAGGAAATTGCCAAGCTGTATTCCCTTCAGCAATGAATGAGAGTTCTTGTTGCTCCACATCCTAATTGGCATTTGATGTTGAATTTGGATTTTCACCATTCGAATTATTGTGTCATGGTATCTCACTGTTGCTTTGATTTGCGATTTTTCTAATGACATGTGATGCTGAACAAATTTCCATATACTTATTTGCCATCCATATATCTCCTTTAGTAAAATGTTTGTTCAGAGCTTCTGCCCATTTTCAAATGGAATCCCAAAGTGTTTAGTAATTAATTAATTGAAAAGTTTATTTTCCCTATTGTTGAGTTTTAAGAGTTCTTTGTAAATTATGGATATAATTTGCCAGATACTTGTTTTGAAAACATTTTCTTTCCATCTGTGGCTTGTCTATGCAATTTCTTAAGGGATTGTCTTTTTAAAACTAGGTGTGTTACACAAATAAGCAGTTTTCTTGGTTTTCTGGGAGTGTCCAGTTACAATGTTATGAAAGAGGAAGACAGGGAGATTTTATTTTAGTAAGAAAAGTTCTCTTAACTATGATATCGTAAAATGAATTATCACAGGGACTCAGAGGAACATGTAAATGTCAAATTTCGTAGAATACACTGTAGGGGTAATTGGTGTCCTTTAAGAAGTAAACCCATACTAGTGGGACATGTATGTTCTCGCACAGGCCTGGTGCTCGTGACCTTTTATCCTGAAACTTCTGTCTTGCGCTCACTCCATTCTTTTAATTTCCTTCTCTCTTGACTTACTGATCACCCACCATTTACATCTCAGTCTGAACCCCTCATGTTTATTGTCCAATGTGTGGTATTGAATCAAGAGCTTGGGCTTTCTCATCAGGTAGGTTGAGCTCAGCTCTCTGATCTGTAAATCACAAGCTATGTGACTTTAGGGAAGTTGTTATCTTCTTATAGCCTGTTTCCTTCTGTGCCTGCCCAAGAGTTAGTTGAGAAGATTAACTAGTATGTGTAAAACATTTAGCATTGTGCCTGGCTCTGGTGCTCAGTTAATGTGTATCTTCTCCCCATCCTTTTTATTTTTGCTGTATATTCTCCCTACCTTTATAGCCTATAACTCTTTTTGACTTTCAGTTTTCCTTGTTTGAGGCTGAATATTTCTCCAAATAACATTGAAAGTGATAACTCCCTTCCTTCCTCCCAAGCAATTCCTCTCTTATAAGTGTCCTGTGGTCAGCCCCACGTGGTCTGTTCTGGTCTCTTGGTAAAGCCCCCAAACAGACATAGTTAACTGAGTCTTGGACCTGCAGCTTCCCTTTCTCCTTTAGCTGTTGCTATTTCTACCCTTTTTAGAGGCACTGAATTCATTTATACTAACAAGTATTTAGTGATGAACTACTATGTACTTAGCATTGTGATGCAGTTGAGGGGCTCACAAAAAGGAAGAGAACGTCTTTCCTTCAGATTGATGATCTACTTGGAGAGACAAGATATAATGGTAAAACCGACCCCAATATTAGACAGGGTGTGCCTAGAGGTTAGGTACAGTCACGTGAGCTGGTGCTTTTGTAGTATTCACTGGTATGTCACCCAAGTGACCACTACCCAGGTTTGGGCCCTGGACTCTGACCAAGAGAGATACCTGTTGGCTAAAGGAATCCAGAGGAATGAACACAGCCTTGATAGTGAGGGACAATGAAGAGAGGTTTATAGCATGATTGGAGTCAGTAGCTGGGGATCATTGGAGACTATAGAAACCAGCTGCTCTGAGGAGTGGGAAAGAATCTGACTATTAGACACAGGTTCCAGGAATAGGAGAATCTTCACTTTTTCCTCTCTCCCACTTTGTTCCTACCAATTTACTGTTAGTTTTATGGCTATGGACAAACATCTAGTGAGAACCAAAATTTGCAAGACTTCCATTATGAAATAAAATTACTAAATTTAATGTCAGATTTTGTCTTAAAAAAATTCAATGCTTATTTATTTATTTTTTTTAAATAACCAACCTGGGTGCAAAGACTACTTTAGAAATCTTACAGAATGAAAAAAAAGTAAATGCATAAGACAAATGAGACATTGGGAAAAAAAGTGTGGGGGATACTAGATGAATCCAGGAGTGAACTTAGAATGTAACATTTATGCTATAAAGTTCCCTACATTTGTTGGAGTTGGGCCTGTCTAGGAACTAACCAGAAAAGTGAACATGATTGTTTACAAAATTTATAGGATTCCCTAGGTAACAGTCAATCCGTGTAGGAATGTAAGAGGAAAGTAACCATTCCTGATACTAGGCCATGGAAAGTTTTTTCCCTCAGGGCCTTCATATAAAGATTTAGAATTTAAAAATTTGACTTCAACTTTTGTAAGAATTTCATTGTATGAGGGAAGGAGGAGAATGTTTACTAATCAGAAACCATCATCTTTGATTTCTTTACATCAAAATTATAGGTGCTCTGTGACAACCATACTTAAGGCTGATTAACATTGTTGTATGGCAGAAATCAACACAACATTATAAAGCAACTATCTTCCAATTAAAAAAAATTAAAGGGTAAATTAAAAAAAACTTTGCTTTTATACAAAAAAATTTATAGGCTTTCTTTTCTACTTGAATATACCCAAGACCTCTCCAAAATTTCCTCATGATCAACAAGGGAAGAGGGGGAGGGATCCTCATGACATTAAGAAAGGAAAGATGAGACATCTTGACATTGAATCCCCCATATTATTTCCTCTCCCTTACTTTCTGCTACGGACAATTCCTTGTGGCTCAGCTGGTAAAGAATCTGCCTGCAATGTGGGAGACCTGGGTTCAATCCCTGGGTTGGGAAGATCCCCTGGAAAAGGGAACACAGCCCACTCCAGTATTCTAGCCTGGAGAATTTTCCATGGACTGTACAAAGAGTGGGACACAATTGAGTGACTTTCACTTCACTTTATGGATAATTATTTTCCCCTTAAAATTTGTATGTTGAGGTCCTAATACCCAGCACCTAAGAATGTGACTGCATTTGGAAACAAGGCCTTTAAGGAAGTGACTAAGTTAAAATGATTTCATTAGGGTGGGCCCCAATCTAGTGGGACTGATGTCCTAATAAGAAGAGATTAGGACACACAGACAGCGGCCCATCCCTGGTATGCACAGAGAGGCAACCATAAGAGGACACAGCAGGAAGGCAGCCAAACCGGCCGAAACCTTGACCTTGGACTCTGAGCCTCTACGACTCTGAAGAAACAAATTTCTGTTGTGAAATCCATCCAGTATGTGATACCCTTTTATGGCATGCGTGTGTAGTCACTTCAGTCATGTCCGACTTTTTGCAATTCCATGAAACATAACCCATCAGGCTCCTCTGTCCATGGAATTCTCCAGGCTAGAATACTGGGGTGGGTAGCCTTTCCCTTCTCCAGAGGATCTTTCTGACCCAGGGATCAAACCTGTTTCTCTAGCGTCTCCTGCATTGGCAGGCAGGTTCTTTACCACTAGTGCCACCTGGGAAGCCCTAATAAATGACATACCTTCTAATTGGTCTTATATGCCACTGCAAGATTCCCTTGGCTCAAATTTACTTTGATCATGTCAGTATTCTTTTGAAAAACTGAAAGTTTAAACTTCCTATTCTCGTATTTATGATTTTCAAAAATCTGACCCCAATCTGCCTTTCCCCAACTTAATCCACACTACACAAACCTCCTCTAGTAAAACAGCTCCATATCATCTCCCAGGTGTGCTTTGTATCTTTCCTCATTCTATGTGGAATATTGAAATTTCCATCCTTTGAGATCTTACCCATCCCTCAGTATCCATCATCTCAACTTCCCACTCATCTATAAAGCCTTTGATTATCTTAATTATTAAAAGCATTTTTTCCTCTTCTGAGTTCTTACAACATTTTGTCATTATTTATTCACAAGTCTATTCCTCCTGTTTGAGGGTAAGATCCTGAAAAGTTCAAGTCACATTTTTATGCCTATATGTAAAGTTCCTAGCACAACTTCCAAAGAAAAAGTGATTCATTCATTTATTCATCCGTACATTGCTCTTAGCCACGTGTTATATTAGTCTGTAGAGGATACAATAGAGAACAAAACAAATGTGGTCTTTGCCCCAGGGGACTTACCTCCCATTGGAGATGCAGATAAATGAGTAATCAAGTAGGTTAGAGGTTGTTGTTAGCACCTTGATAGAGAATAATGTCATGACTTATTTCAGATAGTGTGCTTTGGGAGGGCCTGCTAAGGAGGTGCCATTGAAGCTAAGACATGTAGGGAAGAAACCAGCCCCAAGAAGCAGGTTAAGCAAGGAATGAATTTTGTGCTCCAACTAACATGCTTAGAGCACAGTGAACAAGAGGGAGTGTGGCTGGAGGTGAGGGCAGAGAGGAGGCGACCACTAGGTCCTGCAATGCCTTGGGAAGGGGTTTGGGTTTTCTTAGGAAGCCTTCAAAGAATTTTAAGCAGGCAGGTGTCATGGAATGCTTTAAAAATCTCTCTGCTATGCAGAGAATAAATTGTAAGAGTGAAAACATGGAGACATATTAGGAGACTATTGTGGTATCCAGGTTAGAAGTGGTGGGTTGCAAACTAGGGTGGCAGTGGAGAAAGAAGTGGATGAGGTGTAACATTTTGGAGGTGGCCTTACAGATGGATAGGATGTGGGGAAACTGAAGAAGAAGGATTACTCCAAGATTTCGGTTTCTATTAGCAATGTTTTTCCTTATTTAATTGTAAAATAGGACCTAATGATTAAAAATAGTCTTACACAATATACACATACACACACTATAGGAAAATAAAGGCTCCCAACTTTGTTAAATTATGCTTCCCTAATAGCTCAGTTGGTAAGGAATCCACCTGCAATGCAGGAGACCCTGGTTCGATTCCTGGGTCAGGAAGATCCATTGGAGAAGGGATAGGCTATCTACTCCAGTATTCTTGGGCTTCCCTTGTGGCTCGGCTGGTAAAGAATCTGCCTACCATGCAGGAGACCTGGGTTGGGAAGATCCTTTGGAGAAGGGAAAGGCTACCAAATCCAGTATTCTGGCCTGGAGAATTTCATGGACTATCCATGGAGTTGCAAAGAGTCAGACATGACTGAGCAACTTTCACTTTCATTTGTTAAATTCTACTTGTCAAGGACAATAGCTTTAATAGTTGAATATATGCTGGGAGCTGGCCTGAGGAGCTCCACCTGTGGCAAAAGTCATGAGGGAGGAGGCTCGGCATACGCAAAGGCGGGGTCGAGCCTCAGGAGTCCCCCTGGAAATTCTCGAGCATCTACCCCCAAAACCAGAGTCTGCCTACTTTCTGCTTTGTGCTCTCACCTACACCTCTGACTTTATGGGGGTCTGTCCCCCACTACCTCTCTCTGAAAAAAGAGTTAGCTTACAGCTCCAGTTAATAATTCCTGGGTGTGACAGTGTTTCAACCTACAAACTCCTTTGGAAATCCTCTAGCCTGCCTGAATAGGTTTTTCCGGCCACATGTGATTGTTCAGAGCCTCCCAACTGTGAGAGGCAGGAGATGTTCTAAACTGTCTAAATACAGATTCCTTTGAGTAATTAAAAGATTGATTAGAAATTGTATTGGTGAAGGGTTTTTCACTTGTTGGGCCAATGTTTACTGCTAAGTCTCCATATCCCTTACCTACTGTGTCCTTGGCAGTGTATTGATTGATATAATGGGTGTATAGAAATGTAAGTAGTAGCCTCAATGTTTGTAACTTTGGACCCTTGAGTTAATTCTTTTTTGGATTGAGCCCACCTCACCTTTGCCCTATAGGAATGCAACTTTATCTAATGCTTTTTGGAGGCTGGTGCCTGACTTTAGAATAATCACCTTTAGAGAAAAATAAGTTTCTTAAAATGTTAACAGGCCTCCTGGCCATAAGATGATGTAAATCACCTAAACTTTTGCATATGATAAGTTTGAAAGCCTGGCTTCAATTAGGATCAGGAACTGCTGTCCTTGCATGACTATACCCCTTCCCCCATTATCCTCTATGCACAACTTAAGGTATAAAACTACTTTGGAAAATAAAGTACGTCCTTTTTTTCACCAAAATTTGGTCTCCCCATGTCGTTCTTTATTTCACCTTCTGGCTGAATTTTTCCTCTGAGGCGGGGAAGCTTGTCAAGCCTACTAATTTTGCCTGGGCTTCTAAGATCTGACAGGGGGAGGCCTTAGTGTCTCCTCTCCTTCGGGAGAACGGGAGGATGCCTGCCACCTTCGTAGGTGACGTAAATTCCCTGCTTTGGAATTTTATTCAGCCTCTTTTCTTCACTGAATTTCTTCGCTGAGCTATCCTTATTTCACCACTCTTTATATCCTTAATTAACGTTTAATTAAACAGTTGTTTCCTGATCCTCGCTGATACCATCCCCGCTTTGAATTCCCTGGATCCACCGGAGCTGGACCCTGGCAAATATATGTTTAACACATATACATACACACACACACACACACACACACACATATTTTTAATGCTTGTGGGTATATGTGTGTGGTAAAAATGGAAAAAGAATGTCATTCAAAGCAAAAACCAGCTATAGCCACCTCTAACCTCTCTGGCATAGCAGAAGTCTATCTTATGTAAACAGTATCTTACTTAGAAAAATTACCTTGGAGGCCTTTTTGGTGAGTGTCCTGGGGAGAGAGGGGAAAACAAAGTGAAAGGTGAATTACTCTGAAAAACCAAGTGAGGGGATAGCCTGATCTGTGGGTAGCCTGGGAGAGAGTTTCTGAAAATGAAAGATGGAGGGAGAGGGGACACAGATGGAGGGGCTATCCAGTAGGGAGCTGAGGAAATCCTTGGTATGTAGTGGATGTGATCAAGGAACTTTGGAACAGGAGTGACTCTTATTTCTACACGGTTCTCAGCTTTGCTGGACTCCCTCCTAAATTTTCATTAAACTTCTGTTACACATGACAGTTTCTAGTGGTGATTTAGCTTAAAGCTAAATAAAAATAGGAAATTGGTATTTAGCATGAGCAAGGCAGTCTTGGCAGTCTTGTGACTGATTGCCACAGGTAGTGAGAGTCAGGTAGTTGAGAGTAAGGAGAATCAGGCTACAGAGTAGATAGGAAATAGATATGATTTCTTATCTCTGTTCTACGGATGAAAAATTCCCTCAGTTTGAATTTAGGGACTTAGGTACTTGTGCCATTTTATTTAAGTAGTTAAAAAATATTTTATCCCTAAGGGTGGGCAGCAGAATTTGATTGTGTGTGTGTGTATGTGTAACATATGAACTGTGTTCAGTGTAGATCCAGGTATCTGGCTATAGTTCTTTCATTATTTAAAATGCATCAACATCCCTGGCAAGGTATGACAAAAGCAGTAGTGGGCAAGAAATCTTTGCATTTCAGGGTCTTGGATGGCCCCATAAATAAGAGTTGGCAGCATTGTTAGGTGACTTTTAAATTTAGGTTTTTCACCTATAAGTTGAAGTTTTTCAACTTCAGCATTTAATTATTCTGTATTTGAAAGGTCACTAGAAACCAAGAGTTTTTTTTGTTTTTTTTTTTTAATAGTGTTGAAACTGGAAAAAAAAGTTTAATCAATTTCCATTCAAACCAAGCTCCCCTCTTGCATTTTTTTCCCTTTGGGGAGGTTATGGGGTAGATAGAGGTTGTGGAGAACAAGGCGGTTATTGTTTTTGTGAAACTTTTTGGTTTTGACTCTGACCTTTATCTTATAATAGAAGGTAGGGTGTTCTGTATTAAATGGAAGAAACCTGTGGTGAGGGAACAAAGAAACCGTAATAGGGGAAGCTTAGATATAACCTAACAGAGAGCCCATATTGTCTAGGGAGAATCATTTAGTAGCAGTAGATAAGTTCTAAGTAGGACAATGGGGTGACCTGTAGCTGAATTCCAAAGATCAGTAGTTCAAGGACATTTCATAGGCTTCAGAAATCTATTTGTCTTGCCAATATTGATCAATACCACCCTCTTTCCCCCTACCTATATTCATAGGTCTTCTTTTTTTATTTTTTTTAATTAGCTTATTTATTTTAATTGGAGGCTAATTACTTTACAACATTGTGGGTTTTGCCGTGCATTCGCATGAATCAGCTCTTCTTGATTCTCATTATGTTTAGGAAAACACTGGCATATTCAGATGCCTTCAGAAAAACAAACAAAATCTTCAGGGTTACTCAAATCCACCCACAGCCACATCCTTCCAAACATGCTTATTTCCATAAGACCTATGTCTTTAGAAGATGGGAGGAAGGAAGAGATGTGAAAGGTTTTAGATCCAGTTCACCCTTTAGTATTTCCCAGATTTATAATATGCATAAATGATAAAAGTGAGGTTTTATTCTTGGTTCTGTTGTTGATCTTGGGAAATTTCTAAAGAACCTAGGTGTTTTTTGTAACAAAGAACCCCAGGGCTTTGTCAGGACCAAACTACTTTAAATCTTTTGCATGTTATTAACTTAATAAATGATTTTGCTTTCAACTTTTGTTGTTCTAGGTTATATACTTGCTTGCTAATCACAAGAAAGTGATTATTTCAGCTTTTTTTTGCTTTTTTTTTCATGAGATTCTTATTTTGTTTGCAGTTAGATTTATCACTTTCTAGGGTACTCCACAGAAAGCATAGTTACCTTGGGACACCAAATGCTTCATGAAAGTAATGATCTGGCAGCTTGTTAGAAGGGAAAACCAAATAACCAAATGAACCGTCTGTTTTTCCCTTTCCTTTAGACTCAATCAAAAGAATCCACAGTAAGTCTTCAGAAGGTGCTACCCCTAATCCCAGCTGGGGAATTCCTTGGTTCTTTCCAACAATTATGGTTTACCAAGAACTGTCCTTACTTTGTGCTGTAATCTACAGCATCTATAACACCATGCTTGCTCAAGAAGTTGCCTGCTTTTTGGCGTGAATGCCTACCATGTTTAGGCAAGAGCAACTTGAAGCAGAGAACTCTTTTAGGACAAAGACAGTGTCTTATTCATCTGTTCATCCCTAGGGCTTAGAACAATGCCTGGGACAATGTAAAGTGTTAAGTGTTAATCGCTCAGTCATGTCCAACTCTGCGACCTCATGGACTATAGCCCACCAGGCTCCTCTATCCATTGAATTCTGTAGGCAAGAATACAGAAGTGATTAGCCATTCCCTTCTCCAGGGGATCTTCCCAACTCAGGGATTGAAGCTGGGTCTCCTGCATTGTAGGCAGATTCTTTACCATTGAGCCAACAGGGAAGCCCAAAGGGACACTATTTACCAAGGGTGTTGAGGAAGATCACTTCGGGATTGATCTCAAAATGGTGCAGCTCTCTGCATCCTGGCCGCACGTTGGGAAACATGTTCCTGGTTCTTTGGTAAAGAACTCTGTGAATTAAAATACCAGGCCTTCTTTGGGGATTGACTCTGAGCTGCTGGGATAATAAATTGTTAATAACAGGAATTCAGAAGTAGAAGTCACAGTGACGAGATTTGCAGCTGCCAGTGGCTGGTCTCTTAACTCTGGTGGGAGCAAGGACCCACTGCCAAGTGGTCAATGTGTTCTGAGCAGAGTAACGATTGTAAGGATAGAGGCTGCAGTGAGAGAGGTTGGCATCTATTCAGCGCAACAGGAAACCCTGGGATACCAGGGAAAGGTAAGAGTTGGGAGTTTGGAGACCATACCAACAAAGTTCAGGGATTGAGGAGGTCAAAGACACTCAAATTGCTGTCCATCATGGGCAGATGAGGGCCTGGGGGTAGAACAGGGTAGTCGCAATACTCATAGATCCATTGAGTCAAACAGTTGATTTGATGAACAGACAGAGATGGCAGCTGGCTTTCTTAACAAGTCCATGATTCCATCGTTTTAGTGAGAGCAGATGGTTTGTGAGTTCCCAAGAGAAAATTGTGCTGTTGAGCAGAGATGCCATTTTCCCATGAGGGAGGGGTGTTTGAGCAAGTGTGTTCTCTATATGAAAGGCCTCTGGAGATTAGATCAGATGTGCAGTTGGGGTTTGCGTAGGGGCAGCCCACAGGTGAGAGGCACCTCATTAAGTTTGTGTCTGAGTGGGCTGAGCAAGTGGGGAGGTTGCGAGGAGCCCCACAGGCTTCAGAACGTTGTCAGTTCCAGTCCCGTGTGAGTGGTTCGCTGGCTGCACACCTGCTGCTGTGTCTCTAGCACAGCTCTGCGTGCACACTTTGAAAGTGTTCTCACATGTAGATCCTGTTTATGTAAGAAGTTAGATCAAACACCCCCACAGTGCTTTAAGTACACACTGGATGGGTATCCTCTTAGCCCTGCCGTGACTCAATACACAGAGCAGAAACGCTGCTCTGTTCTCTAGACTCTGAATTTCCAAAGTAGAATCACTTGAGAATCACAGAAAACCATCCCTCTCTCAATAAGTGCTGTCCTGGCCAGCTAACCTCCATGGCTTGCACTGCTGCAGGGCTGGGGGTTATTGATTAAAGGAAAAAAAAAACAATTTTTTTAAAGATTTTTTTTTTTAATGGACAATTTTTTTTTTTTACTTTATTAAAATACTGAGTTTATTTCACATGTATATTTTTGTCTCCCCACCATTTCCATCTGTCTGACCACCACTACTACTATTCCTATCATAACATTCCATACATACTTAAAACCAAGCAAAGGGTGGAGTTCCATCTTTAAAAACTAAACAGGCATTTTGGACAACACATTCTTGGCAATGGAACGTGGACAACATTTATCAGACACGGTAGGGAAAGTTCTTACTCTGCATTATAAAAAGGACAGCCAGATATCAACTGTTACAGAAATGAAATAAGACAGAAAATTTTTAACAAACTATTTAAACTATTTTCTTAAAGAGACTTCCTCCACTGCCAGAGATCTTGAATAGCCTCCTGGTCAGTCATCCGGAAACAATTCTTCACATAATTGATAAACTTGGCTTCCACTTTGGGAAGGGAACCACGTTTTTCTATACTTGCTTGCATTTTTGCTTTAATGTCTTCTACAGAGCTAGGTCCTTTCGGTGTTTTAGGTGTTTTTTCCTGTTTTTTGAAGGATTCTTGACCTTTTGATCTTGGTGTTGACGGTTTTGAGTCTTTTCCATTTTGGTTCGATTTTTGTGCGTTTTTGGCTGGAGTATCTCGTACAGATTTCTTTACTGGAGCTTTTTCTTCAACTTCCTCATCAAAATCGTCATCATCTTCATCATCATCATCATCGTCGTCATCATCTTCATCTTCATCAGCAGCAAGCTTCACTTTCTTCTGGGGAACCTTGCTGCCACTTCCAGGGGCAGAACGCTTTCCAGATATACTTAGGAGTTTCACCTCCTCCTCCTCCTCTTCTTCTGACTCTGCATCTTCCTCCACGGCTACTAAGTGCTGTCCACTGATATGCACAGGCCCTGAACCACACTTCAGCCGTAAGACCACAGGTGGTGTAATTTCAAAGCCCCCAAGAGAAACCGTTGGCTGTACAGACATTTCCAAAGTTGCCAGTGTTACTTTAATTGGACTGCCTTCATAATTCATCGCCTCTGCTTCAACAACGTGTAACTCATCCTTTGCTCCAGCCCCTAAACTGACCGTTCTTAAAGATAACTGGTGCTCATTTTCATCATTATCCACCTTGAAGTGATAATCTCTGTCAGCCTTTAGTTCACAACTGAAAAGATAGTTCTGGGGCCTCAAGGGGCTCATGTCCATGTCCATTGAATCCTCCATGGGTTGGCTGCACGCACTTATGTGGGAGAGAAGCCGGACGGAATTGAAAGACTACTATTGGAACCAGCAGCCGTGTAGGACGGAATCACACCAGGGTTAATGGACTATTTTTAAAATCTTTATTTAATTAGTTACAATATTGCTTCCATTGTTTATGTTCTGATTTTTTGTTTTTTTTTTTTGTTTTTTGGCTGCCAGGCGTGTGGGCTCTTAGCTCTGTGACCAGGAATCGAACTTGCACCCCCTGCATTGAAAGGTGAAGTCTTAACCATTGGACCTCCAGGGAAATCCCAGAAAAACCAAAATTAATATAAATGAATCACTTACTTTTTCATGTTCACTTTCTTCCATTCTGAAGCTCTCCTTCCTCTCTCTAGTATTTTCCTATCATCTTTCTCTTCAGTTAATTGGAATGAATTGCTCAACAAACTTGTTATTCAAACATGAGACATCTTTTTGCTCTTTAACTATCTGTTTACCTGCTACACATTTTCTCAGCAAGGAAGCCAAAATTTCTCTTGAGGTTCTCCTACTTAAATTGCCTAGTAACTTCAGGGTTAACGCTATGTAAAAACAGAATGGGGGTCTGGTCAGTGGGGACTGTGAAGACCAGTCTTGCACCTCTCTGCAGCAGGGCTTGTCCACAGCAGCGGTGGTACCCTTGGTGGCCCTGACACCTCCATTTTATGCAGCGGTTCTTCATCTGCACTTGGCCTCTGTTGGCTTTCATATGGCTCTAGCAGAAGGTTCTTTTGGTTCACACACACAGACAACTAGGGGCAGAAACTGACCAACACTGAGAGGTTTAGTTGGGTTCTAATAACTACAGCGAAAGAAAGTGAAGTCACTCAGTCATGTCTGACTCTTTGCGAACCCATGTACTGTAGCCTACTAGGCTCCTCCTCCATCCATGGAACTTTCCAGGCAAGAGTACTGGAGTGGGTTGCTATTTCCTTCTCCAACTACAGTGAAAAGAGAGTCAATATTCTCCACCTTTTCTGGTGACCATTATCACCCAAATGGTAGCACTCTTTTAAAGCCACAGAAAATTCAACATCTCTTTAATACTTTTCTCCTATGAAAAGAGTGCTTCATTGTGGTGGACAGAATATAATCATTCATAAATCCACTTTCCTCCCGTTCACATAGGAAGACTTCATTTTCTAGCCTTCCTTGCTTCAAGGTGGAAACTGTGATGAGAAACACACAGAAAATATGGGCCCATGTGCCCTATTGTCCCCAGGTTTTGCCATAAAACCTTTCCACGTGCCCTTTGCTTTATCTGCATGGCTGAAAGTAAAGGATTCCAAGATGGTAAAACCATGAGTAGGGAATAGCCTGAGCCCTGAGTCACTGCTTAGAGGAAAGTCACCTATTAATAAGAAAGTAGTCAGTCTGCACGATCTCTTGGGAGCATGAGAAATATGTCTTTATTTTGTGAAGTCTTGAGATTTAGGGGTCTAATTGTTATCATAGAAGAGTCTATCCTTCTTTAACCAGTACACTTATTACTCAAGGCAATTTGTCACACCCCTAACCCAGACAATGTCATCCAGCTTATTTTTGCATAAGCAAGAGGAGCCTTTTATATTTACCCACAGTGAACAGAAAGGTTTGCTTCAGAAGGACTTGCTTACTGACTCCTAGACTTTAAAGGGGTTGACATTTCTAGGACTACACCTACATCAGTCAGCTTGGCTCAATTATACTATGATAAAAAATGACCTCCAAATCCAAGTGGCTCCTATCAACAAAGGTTTATTTCTTGCTCAATTTACATTTCCATCACTGGTCAGTTGAGGCTCTTGCTCCATATCTTCATTGTGAGACCCAGAATGACGATGCAGCCTCTATCTGGGGTGTTGCTAGGCTCATGGAAGAGGGAAGTGGTCCCCAGTGAACTTCATGCTAGCTCTTAAACTTCTGCTTGTAATTGGCAAGCATAACTTCTGCTTGCATTTGATGGAACAAAGCTTACACGGTTAAGCCTGATGTCATGGAGGGTGACATATAATCCTGCAGGGAAGAATACTACAGAAAGGGGAACTGGAATGTTTGAAAGAATAATAACATTATCTATCAAAATCCTCAAGGTACACCCTTCTTATTTTTGGTCTTGACAGGCATCCTGTTATTTTTTAAAAGGTGTAGGATAGGATGCTAGTGGGCATTTGCTTAACTTAAATATTTTGAAAATGCATCCTTCCCTAGTGTTGAGTCCAGAAAGAGGCTTACTTCTTTTTTTTTTTAATTTATTTATTTTAATGGAAGGCTAATTATTTTACAATATTGTCTTGGTTTTGCCATAAGGCTTACTTCTTAAAAGAAAGACAAGAGTATCAACTAAGAAACTCGGTGCTCTTTATTTTTATTGGAGTATAATTGCTTCACAGTGCTGTGTTTCTGCTGCACAATGAAGTGTATCGGCTATATGTATACAAATATCTCCTCCCTCTTGGACCTCCCTCCCACCTCCTCTGCATCCCACCCCTCTACCAAAACCGTCCTTGGATCCAAGAATATGAGAGAAAGAAGTCTGTTACATGAACATTCATCCTTGCTGGAGAAGATCCAAGTGTGGACAACAAGAAACTTATATAAAATAGTATACAAAACGAGGAAAATACAATTAGGTACAAAAGTGAGCATTTCTTTAGAACGTGAAGAGAAATCATAATTAATTCAGTTCAGTTCAGTTCATTCACTCAGTCGTGTCCGACTCTTTGCAACCCCATGGACTGCAGCACGCCAGGCTTTCCTGTCCATCACCGACTCCCAGAATTTGCTCAAACTCATGTCCATTGAGTTGGTGATGCCATCCAAACATCTTGTTCTCTGTTGTCTTCTTCTCCTCCTGCCTTCAGTCTTTCCCAGCATTACTCAGTGCTATTTAAATAAAATTTTGCAAAGGGATACACAATCTCCTTTGCTCCCTTTTCTGGTCAGCTTCTCTTTTTGTTAGCCTCATAACAGAATAACTTTCTTGGGCTATATCAGTTTTTTAGTGTTGCTATTACAAGTTATCACAAATTTAGCAGTTTAGCACCCATTTATTATCTTGTAGTTCTGAAGCACAGAGATCTAGTCACAGCATCCAAGACTTTGAGTCTCGTAGGACTGAGATGAGGCATCAACAAGGGTCTGGAGCTTGCTTCCAGGCTCATTCAGAATTTGGCCAGGTCCAGTTGCATGTTGGCCTGAGGGATCTGTTTCCTTGTTTGCAATTGGTCAGGATATGTTACTAGTTTCTAGAGGCTACCAATATTCCCTGACTTATGGCCCCGTTCCTCCATCTTCAAAGCCAGCAACCATGTGGGTTGAGTCCTCAAGCTTCTAACCGCTCTGACCTTCCCCTTCTGCCTCATCTGGCCTCCGCTCATCTCTTTAGCCACACCTCTCTGAATCCTCTGCCTCCACTTCTGCTTTTAAGGGCTCATGTGACTATGTTGGGCCTACCCAGATAATCCAGGGTCATCTTCCTATTTTAAGCTCAGCTGATGTGCTATGCTAAGTCGCTTCAGTCATGTCTGACTGTGACCCTATGGACTGAAGCCCTCCAGGCTCCTCTGTCCATGGGATTCTCCAGGCCAGAATACTGGAATGGGTGGCCATTTCCTCCTCCAGGGGAAGCTCAGCTAATGAGTGAACTTAATTCCATCTACAAAATCTCTTCACAGCAGTGCCTAGATTAGAGTTTAATGGCCAGGAGGTGAATCTCAGAGAAGGGTGGGGCACTTCCTTAGAATTATGCCTACCATGAGTTTTAGTTATATCTGTGCACCAGATAATTGGAAATTTTCCCTGCATCCTTTCATCTTGTCCTCAAGTCTAGTAGGTTTGCTGGTATAAAAATCTAGGAGAGAAAACTATAAACAAGGCAAGTCGCTCAGTCGTATCCGGACTTTTTGCGACCCCATGGACTGTAGCCTACCAGGCTCTTCCATCCATGGGATTTTCCAGGCAAGAGTACTGGAGTGGGTTGCCATTTCCTTCTCCAGGAGATCTTCCTGACCCAGGGATTGAACCTGGGTCTTCTGCATTGTAGGCAGACACTTTACCATCTGAGCCACCAGGGAAGTCAATCTAGGAGAGAAAACTCTATAAACAAGGCAAGTCCTAAGCACAGTGACTTCCCTGACTAGACCTTGAAGTTAGGAACAGAACTTTACACTCTTTCCTACCCAGCACCCTACAACTTGTGCCCAGTAGAGGGTCTATAGGAACTCGCTGTTTCTGCTGCTGTTGCTATTTTTGCCTTGGCTGCTAAAGAATGAAATAGACCTACCTCTACATAAGTTTCAAGCAAATTCAGAGGGCCTGTGATGTATTACGTGAAACACAGTCTTTTAAAATAGCTAAATTTCTAGCTCAGAAAATGGTCCTTCAGGATGGCTCACAACCTTTTTCCACCCATCAGCCTCAGCCTACAATGTAACCTCAGTTTATGGAGGAGTAGGGTGAATATGCGTGCATGTTTATTTATTAATATGAAACCTGAAAGTGTGATGATTTCTGAAATTATTAACGGAAAACTTAGGTGGATTCTAGCGGAAGACTCTTTTACTCCCCACTTCATATTCTTCTGTGGTCCCCATGGAAAGGAAGTTCCATCAACCCTTCCATCCTTTCTGGGAAGTACATGCAAGGGGGTTTCTGTGTTTCTTTCCACCTCTTACATGCTTGTCTCCAAGGGAGAAGGAATAGCTAGTCTTATGGGGTAGAGTCTGATGTCCTCTGGCCTGGGTCTTGTGTCTTAGAGAGTAGAGGAATGGACTTTCTGCTTTCCCCTGCAGTGACTACAACGTGGGTAGGTAAGAACAGTGTGCTCCTTCCTCTTCCTCCTTCTGTATGAGAGCTGTACCAGGGTCAGTGCTGGAGTTTGCCCTCTGGAAGCAGGCACAGACAGAACTTTACTCTCCTGGGCTTTCTTGGTTTCTCTGTCCTACTGTTGATGTGCCTGTGAAGTAGCTGGGTAACAATTTATATCATCTTCTTAACAGACTTGATTGATTCTCCCAAGCTCTGGACTTAAGAAAATCTCATTTTGACCTCAGGTCCACGGTGAGTGTTTTAGCAGGGAGTTCATTACTATGAGAGTTATTGGGCTTCATGAATAAACATTTACTTCTGATTTGGCACACCCTGAATTTACTCAATGATGACAACCCAGAGAAGAGTTGGAGACCAGGATTAGCCCATCCTGGTCTTCATCATTATAGATATTTCTATCATCCTAAAGTAACAAAGAGTATTTCTTAAAAGGCTAGTACAGTTCAGTTCAGTCGCTCAGTTGTGTCCGACTCTTTGCGAATCCATGAATTGCAGCACGCCAGGTCTCCCTGTCCATCACCAACTCCTGGAGTTCACTCAGACTCACGTCAATTGAGTCAGTGATGCCATCCAGCCATCTCATCCTCTACCGTCCCTTTCTCCTCCTGCCCCCAATCCCTCCCAGCATCAGAGTCTTTTCCAATTAGTCAACTCTTCGCATGAGGAGGCCAAAGTACTGGAGTTTCAGCTTTAGCATCAGTCCTTCCAAAGAACACCCAGGGCTGATCTCCTTCAGAATGGACTGGTTGGATCTCCTTGCAGTCCAAGGG
>NW_011494861.1:373894-397515 GCF_000754665.1 Bison bison bison
CTCTGCATATAAGTTAAATAAGCAGGGTGACAATATACAGCCTTGACATACTCCTTTTCCTATTTGGAACCAGTCTGTTGTTCCATGTCCAGTTCTAACTGTTGCTTCCTGACCTGCATACAGATTTCTCAAGAGGCCGATCAGGTGGTCTGGTATTCCCATCTCTTTCAGAATTTTCCACAGTTGATTGTGATCCACATAGTCAAAGGCTTTGGCATAGTCAATAAGGCAGAAATAGATGTTTTTCTGGAACTCTCTTGCTTTTTCGATGATCCAGCAGATGTTGGCAATTTGATCTCTGGTTCCTCTGCCTTTTCTAAAACCAGCTTGAACAACTGGAAGTTCATGGTTCACATATTGCTGAAGCCTGATTGGAGAATTTTGAGCATTAATTTACTAGCGTATGAGATGAGTGCAATTGTGTGGTAGTTTGAGCATTCTTTGGCATTGCCTTTCTTTGGGATTGGAATGAAAACTGATCTTTTCCAGTCCTGTGGCCACTGCTGAGTTTTCCAAATTTGCTGGCATATTGAGTGCAGCACTTTCACAGCACCATCTTTCAGGATTTGAAATAGCTCCACTGGAATTCCATCACCTCCACTAGTTTTGTTTGTAGTGATGGTTTCTAAGGCCAGCTTGACTTCACATTCCAGGATGTCTGGCTCTAGGTGAGTGATCACACCATCGTGATTATCTGGGTCGTGAAGATCTTTTTTGTACAGTTCTTCTGTGTATTCCTGCCACTTCTTCTTAATATCCTCTGCTTCTGTTAGGTCCATATCATTTCTGTCCTTTATCGAGCCCATCTTTGCATGAAATGTTCCCTTGGTATCTCTAATTTTCTTGAAGAGATCTCTAGTCTTTCCCATTCTGTTGTTTTCCTCTATTTCTTTGCATTAATCACCGAGGAAGGCTTTCTTATCTCTTCTTGCTATTCTTTGAAACTCTGCATTCAGATGCTTATATCTTTCCTTTTCTCCTTTGCTTTTCACTTCTCTTCTTTTCACAGCTATTTGTAAGGCCTCCTCAGACAGCCATTTTGGTTTTTTGCATTTCTTTTCCATGGGGATGGTCTTGATCCCTGTCTCCTGTACAATGTCACGAACTTCAGTCCATAGTTCTTCAGGCACTGTATCTAACAGATCTAGTCCCTTACATCTATTTCTCACTTCCACTGTATAATCGTAAGGGATTTGATTTAGGTCATACCTGAATGGTCTAGTGGTTTTCCCTACTTTCTTCAATTTAAGTCTGAATTTGGCAATAAGGAGTTAGTGATCTGAGCTACAGTCAGCTCCTGGTCTTGTTTTTGTTGACTGTATAGAGCTTCTCCATCTTTGGCTGCAAAGAATATAATCAAGCTGATTTCGGTGTTGACCATCTGGTGATGTCCATGTATAGAGTCTTCTCTTGTGTTGCTGGAAGAGGGTGTTTGTTATGACCAGTGCAGTTTCTTGGCAAAACTCCATTAGTCTTTGCCCTGCTTCATTCTGTACTTCAAGACCAAATTTGCCTGTTATTCCAGGTGTTTCTTGACTTCCTATTTTTGCATTCCAGTTCCCTATAATGAAAAGGACATCTTTTTTGGGTGTTAGTTCTAAAAGGTCTTGTAGGTCTTCATAGAACCGTTCAACTTCAGCTTCTTCAGCGTTACTGGTTGGGGCATAGACTTGGATTACTGTGATATTGAATGGTTTGCCTTGGAAATGAACAGAGATCATTCTGTCATTTTTGAGATTGCATCCAAGTACTGCATTTCAAACTCTTTTGTTGACCATGATGGCTACTCCATTTCTTCTGAGGGATTCCTGCCCGCAGTAGTAGATCTAATGGTCATCTGAGTTAAATTCACCTGTTCCAGTCCATTTTAGTTCGCTGATTGCTAGAATGTCGACGTTCACTCTTGCCATTTCTTGTTTGACCACTTCCAATTTGCCTTGATTCGTGGACCTGACATTCCAGGTTCCTATGCAATATTGCTCTTTACAGCATTGGACCTTGCTTCTATCACCAGTCACATCCACAACTGGGTATTGTTATAGTTAGACAATGAGTACAGTTAATATTCAAATTATCCTAAAAAACAATGCAAAAAAAGATGAAAACCTTAAGTACAAAAATAGGTAAAAGGTCCATTTTGGGATCTGGTCCTGCCTCTCTCTGTGTCATCTTTGTCACTTTGACCTTCTAGCTCAGATTTTTCTCCCTCATCCTGCTCACCCCAGAATGTGCTAGGCTGGTTGGTCCCTGTCTCTGAGCATCTGACTTTGCTATCAAATCTCTATTTTATTTCCTTCACAACAATTTTAATCATTGATATTTTTCTTTATAAAAATTTGTTTACATGGTGGGTTAATTTGCCAGGGCTGCCAAAACAAAGCATTAGAGATTGGCAGCTTAAACAACAAAGTTATTTTCTCACAATTTTGTAGACTAGAAGTCCAAGATCAAGGTGTCAGTACGGTTGATTTCTTATATTCCTTGACTTGTTGATGGCCATCTTTTCCATGTTTCTTCACATGGTCTTCCCTCTGTATATGTCTGTGCCCTAAACTCCTCCTCTTATAAGGACACCAGTCAATTAGGGCCCACATCAATGACTTTATTTTAACTAAACTACCTCTATTAAGATCCTATCTCCAAATAGAGTCACATTCTGAGATACTGGGAGGTTTAGCCTTCAATTTGTGAATTTGGGGGAGTCACATTCAGCCTTTAACACCTATATACGGTTTATTTTTTCACTACCAAAATATAGGTCCTTTGGTATAAGGTATCTATTTCATTAGATGCTGTGTCCAAAGTACTTAGACTTGTGACTGGAGTGTAGTTAGTGCATGCATGCTCAGTTGCTTAGTCATGTCCAACTCTTGAGATCTCATGGACTGTAGCCCATCAGCTCCTCTGCCCATGGGATTTTCCCAGGCAAGAATGCTGGAATGTGTTGCCTTCTCCAGAGAATCTTCCTGACCCAGGGATCAAACTCATGCCTTCTGCCTTGGCAAGTAGATTCTTTACCATTGCACCACCTGGGAAGCCCATAGAGTTAGTTCTTAGTGTGTAAATATTTGCTCAATAAATGGAGGAATTTGAATAGGTTAGATATCTGTACAATTAAGACAGCTTGGATATTTACAGGATTTGATGGTTGATAACATCATTTCATGGGAAATAGATGGGGAAACAGTGGAAACAGTGTCAGACTTTATTTTTTGGGGCTCCAAAATCGCTGCAGATGGTGATTGCAGCCATGAAATTAAAAGGCGCTTACTCCTTGGCAGGAAAGTTATGACCAACCTAGATAGCATATTCAAAAGCAGAGACATTACTTTGCCAACAAAGGTTCGTCTAGTCAAGGCTATGGTTTTTCCAGTGGTCATGTATGGGTGTGAGAGTTGGACTGTGAAGAAAGCTGAGTGCCAAAGAATTGATGCTTTTGAAGTGTGGTGTTGGAGAAGACTCTTGAGAGTCCCTTGGACTGCAAGGAGATCCAACCAGTCCATTCTGAAGGAGATCAGTCCTGGGTGTTCATTGGAAGGACTGATGCTAAAGCTGAAACTCCAGTACTTTGGCCACCTCATGAGAAGAGTTGACTAATTGGAAAAGACTCTGATGCTGGGAGGGATTGAGGGCAGGAGGAGAAAGGGACGACAGAGGATGAGATGGCTGGATGGCATCACTGACTCGATGGACATGAGTTTGAGTGAACTCTGGGAGTTGGTGAGGGACAGGGAGGCCTGGTGTGCTGTGATTCATGGGGTCTCAAAGAGTCGGACACGACTGAGTGACTGAACTGAACTGAATATGTGAAGAGCAAGGCAGGAAAATCTTAGATGATTTCTAACTTAGATGATTTAATGACTAGTGGTGCTTCTCAATGCAATAGGAAACACAAGAAAAGGATTGGGGTTTGGGGAAAAACTTTGCACATGCTGAGTTAGAGATAATTTGGAATATATTCAAGTGGAAATGTTAAGGGGACCTTGTATGGCATGTGGAGAATGCAGTGGAGAGATCTTGGTTAAAAATATAGATTTGAGGATCATCACTTCATAGTAAATACTAAAATCAAGATGGCAAATGAGATCACCAATGGTAAAGAAGCTGCCTGCAATGCAGGAGACCCGGATTCATTGTGAAGATCCCCTGAAAAAGGGAATGGCTATCCACTCCAGTATTCTTGCCTATAAAATCCCACAGACAGAGAAGCCTGTAGCTAGAGAAGCCTGGCTACAGTCCGTGGAGTTGGAAAGAGTTGAACATGACTGATCGACTAACATTTTCACTTTCAAAAAGAACATAGTTAGAAAGAGACCTAGGACAAAAGCAAGGAAAAAACTAAAGTTTAGGGGTTGAGTAGAGGAAGCAAAGTTTGAGAACAGAAAGAAGAGAGTAGAAACAGCATATCATAGAATCCGAGGAGGAAAAAATATTGAAAGTAGTGGTCACCTATGTCAAAGGATAAGAAGTGTTTCTCAAAGGCTATTCCAAGGAATAATCCTCCCATGAAATACTATTTGGAAAAAGATTCTGTGGGCAACTAAGTGAGAGAAATGCTGAAGTCTACTTACTTTTCTTGCAGAATCACACAACAATTTAGCATATTAATGTCTTTGAAAAGTGTTGATGTTAAGAAACCTATACATTTTAATTTCTAATGTAATGTTTCCAAAGCTTATTTGACCTTAAATCTCTCCCTGTTTTTCTTACATAACTAGTCTAAATAATAGCACAAAGAACTAGAACCCAAGGAATTCTCTTTGGGAAACAATGTGATAGCATAATCAATTAGGTAAGCATTGAAAATAGCCCTTTGCATTTGACAAGTTAAGGGGTTTTGTTGGTATTGCTAGAGTGGGTTTCTATTGAGTGATGGGACCTGAAGGAAAAAAAAAATTATACAGGAGGCATAATCTCCTTCTATAAGCTTGACCTCAAAGAGGAGGATAAGAATTAGGAAAGAGTCTTGCATGGATGCTGTGTGGTGGTGGTGAAGTTGCTAAATTGTATCCAACTCTTGCAACCCTATGGACTGTAACCTGCCAGGCTCATCTGTCCATGGGATTCTCCAGGCAAGAATACTGGAGTGGGTTGCCATGTCCTTCTTCTGTGTGGATGCTGTGTAATATTAGGTTAGTACATTTAGGAGAGAAGGAAATGGCCAAGTTTATAGATAATAGAGACATTGAGAAAGAGGTAGCAAGAGAAACTGAATTATCAGCAGAACCAGATCTATAAGGAAATAGGGGGAAACTGAGATCAGAAAAAAGTTCTTCAGAAAGGAAAGGAGATGCAATTGTCCATACAGGATAAGAGGTTGAAAAAGTCCATGATAATCTCAGTTCCTCAGACAAGAACACGTCTCGGAGTTTATCTTTGGTGCTGAAACAAAAAGGTGCTCTCCTCCAAATCCCCCTTCCCAAAAAAGCTCATGTCTGATCTTGTTCATGTGAAAGTCCTTTCCAAATCTTATTATTGCTATGGTCAGAGAGTTACTTCTACTTTGAAGTCCTAGGTAGGCATGGTTTTCCTGAGCCTTTTAATCATCTAGTTTCCTTTAGGTCTCTGCCTCTGGGCAGAAACTTGTCCTATGCATTTCAGTCATGTCCAACTCTGTGCAACCCCACAGATATCTATACTTTGACTTTTTTCTTCCTAGTATTATTTTAATTTTTCTTAGTTTTAAGCTGCTAAAGGTCTTAAGTCCCATCCTATTTTTCTTCTTCAACTATCAGTCACCATCTACAAGCCTGAAAGCCATCTCACTTCTTTCCATGTGCTCAACAAATATTTATTTTGGCCACATACTATGCACCAACTACTGTTACAAGCTGAAGATAAAAACATGGTAAATAAAAGTATTATTGACTTTACAGAACTTCCATTCTAGTGAAGGACTCAGGCAAAGAAGAAGTAAAGATTAAATTAGTTACAAACTTGCAACCATTACCTTGCTGACAAAGATCCATATAGTTAAAGCTATGGTTTTTCCAGTAGTCATGTATGGATGTGAGAGTTGAACTACAAGGAAGGCTTAGCACCAAAGAATTAATGCTTTTGAAGACTCTTGAGAGTCCCTTGGACTGCAAGGAGATCAAACCAGTCAATCCTAAGGAAACAAATCCTGAATATTCATTGGAAGGACTGATGCTGAAGCTGAAGCTCCAATACTTTGGCCATGTGATGCAAAGAGCTGACTCATTAGAAAAGACCCTGATGCTGGGAAAGATTGAAGGCAGAAGGAGAAGGGGATGACAGAGGACAAGATGGTTGGATGGCATCACCGACTTGATGGACATGAGTTTGAGCAAGCTCCGGGAGATGATGATGGACAGGGATGCCTGGTGTGCTGCAGTCCATGGGCTCGCAAAGAGTCAGACATGACTGAGCAACCGAATAACAACAAATTGATTTCTTAGGTTGGTCACCAGGCAAGAGAAAAATTACTTAGAAGGAAGGTGTGGCTTGGACTGGATAATTGAACAAAAACTATTCAAAGAGCAAAGATGATAGGCAAGCTGTATCTGAAATACCAGACTAAAGAGTTGAAGGCAGTTTATCAGATCATATGAGAGAGCAAATCTATCATGATTCACAGTGGAAAGACCAACATGTGGGTAACCAAACAACATGTTTAAGACAGTGGGTAGCTTTTAGAGCTGCAATCTTTTGGGTTAACTTTATCCCTGTTTTCTGAAAGCAGCCCTACTTAAAAGTTTTTGTTAAATAACTGCCCAAAGGTCTAAGTCTATGCATTCTTAAGTTATCAGTAGCAGGGGAAAGCAGTCAGGAAGCATACTTTATGATTTGGATTTTCTGTTTAGGTTATTCAACAGCCAGGCAGTTGTCATTGTATTGATGGAAGTAGTTCTCTCCCTACTGGATGCAAGAGGCTCTCTCTATTTCAGGAAAACAAGACTATTAGGAAAAATAGTCTTGTGTCAGTTATGAAGATGTTGAGTTTTTGGTGTCTATGAAAAGGCCAGTTACTTTAATGCCTCAACCTAGAGTTTAAGAAGGAGATCTGGGTTGGAGACAAAATATCTGGTATTGTCTTCTCCAATAGAAATGGACAAGACTGCCCAGGAATGGTGTACTGTGCTTTTTATTATTTAGAGCAATATGCCAGATAGGGAAGGAAGTGAGTCTGAAAGGGCTAACTGGGAGAAACTTGATTGGGTTATTAGATTGGTGGATCTGGTTAAGATGAAAAGCAGGTATAGGGAGGGTAGCTGAGTGAGAGAAATGGAAGAGTAAAAGAGGCTGGATGACTGACTTTAGTCTTTTGAATCTAGAGAAATTCTGAGGGACACAGTTGTAGATGTGTCTGAGGAGTGATTGACAAAGAGGAGAGGTCCGGTAGAAAAGGATTGTTAGGGAGGGCATGAAGGAGGGGCAGCACAGAGTAGCTCTAATGGTGGATGCATAGGAGAGATTAGACCACAAAGGGGCTTCAAACACAGGAGGAGGGACATTAGAAAGGTGAAGTATAGTGGGCTCCAGTATGGTGGAGACACCTGGTCCCAGATGCCTTCTGGAGAGATCCCTGTAAGTAAACACACTTCAGTTCTTTTAGAGTCAGTCATAGCTTGAGATAGCTTATGGAGATTTATATACATATATAAATGAAGATTATTTATATACTTACTTTTGGTTGTGCTGGGTCTTTGTTGCTGCACCTGGGCTTTCTCTAGTTGCGGCAAGTGAGGGCTACTCTCTAGCTGCAGTGTGCAGGCTACGTGTTGTGGTGGCTTCTCTTGTTGCAGAGCATAGGCTGTAGGCGGATGGCTGTGGCACACAAGATTTTGTCGCTCAGGGGCATGTGGAATCTTCCTGGACCAGGCATTGAACCTGTGTCCCCTGTATTGGCAGGCAAATTCTTATCCTCTGTACCACCAGGAAAATCTGGGTTACATTTTTGAGGGAATATTGGTTGTTGAAGGTGTGGCAACTCAGATTTTTGTGAGTCTCCATTGCATTGGTTCAGGGGTCAGAGTTGTTGATGTGCAGACTTACACTAGGGCTTCCGGGTAGAGGTCCTTGTTATGAGGGATCTGTAATCCAGGAGTTGTACCCAGTACAAGGAATCCATACTGATCATTTGTCCCCTGAATCCCTTCAAATGTAGCATCCATCCTATGGGATTTATGCAAGCTCAGACAGGGATTGGGAGAGAAACAGGGCTCTATCTAACTTATTTCTGAGTACCCTAAAATCACTGCGGATGGTGACTTCAGCCATGAAATTAAAAGATGCTTGCTCCTTGGAAGGAAAGTTATGACCAACCTAGATAGCATATTAAAAAGCAGAGACATTGCTTTGCCAACAAAGGTCCATCTAGTGAAGACTATGGTTTTTCCAATAGTCATGTATGGATGTGAGAGTTGGACTATAAAGAAAGCTGAGCGCTGAAGAATTGATGCTTTTGAACTGCGGTGTTGGAGAAGACTCTTGAGAGTCCCTTGGACTGCAAGGAGATCCAACCAGTCCATCCTAAAGGAGATTAGTCCTGGGTGTTCATTGGAGGGACTGATGTTGAAGCTGAAACTCCAATACTTTGGCCACCTGATGTGGAGACCTGACTCATTTGAAAAGACCCCGATGCTGGGAAAGATTGAGGGTGGGAGGAGAAGGGGGCGACAGAGGATGAGATGGTTGGATTGCATCACCATCACAATGGCCATGGGTTTGAGTGGACTCCGGGAGTTGGTGACAGACAGGGAGTCCTAGCATGCTGTGGTTCATGGGGTCACAAAGAGTTGGACACGATTGAGCAACTGAACTGAACTAGGAAGTGAATGGAGGAACAAAGTTGAGAAGATAGAGAATGGAAGCACTTTGGAGCGTTGTATGTTGAGATAAAAGTTTAAGTAGAGACTGAATGAATATCAGGTACAAGGTCAGAGCCCAATGTGGGGCCAGAAGTCACTTCCAAATTCGCCAAACCAAGGAGATGAAATGAGATTAGTAGGTCACATGTATTCCAGAAAAATAGAGAATGGTAAGATATGAAGTGGGTAAAAAATGAGGTCTAGTTATTAATATCAGGGTAAAAGAAAAAGGAATTTGGTTATGTGCCATATAGCATATGATTGGTGTGGTATTAATAGTATGACTCCCCTTTTAAAAATAGAAACTATAAGCAAGGTGAAAAGACAGCCTTCAGAATGGGAGAAGATAACAGCAAATGAAGCAACTGACAAACAACTAATCTCAAAAATATACAAGCACCTCCTACAGCTCAACTCCAGAAAAATAAATGACCCAATCAAAAAATGGGCCAAAGACCTAAATAGACATTTCTCCAAAGAAGACATACAGATGGCTAACAAGCACATGAAAAGATGCTCAACATCACTCATTATCAGAGAAATGCAAATCAAAACCACCATGAGGTACCATTTCACGCCAGTCAGAATGGCTGCAATCCAAAAGTCTACAAGCAATAAATGCTGGAGAGGGTGTGGAGAAAAGGGAACCTTCTTACACTGTTGGGAATGCAAACTAGTACAGCCACTATGGAGAACAGTGTGGAGATTCCTTAAAAAACTGGAAATAGAACTGCCTTGTGACCCAGCAATCCCACTGCTGGGCATACACACTGAGGAAACCAGAATTGAAAGAGACACGTGTACCCCAATGTTCATCGCAGCACTGTTTATAATAGGCAGGACATGGAAGCAACCTAGGTGTCCATCAGCAGATGAATGGATCAGAAAGCTGTGGTACATATACACAATGGAGTATTACTCAGCCATTAAAAAGAATACATTTGAATCAGTTCTAATGAGGTGGATGAAATGGCAGCCTATTATACAGAGTGAAGTAAGCCAGAAAGAAGAACACCAATACAATATACTAATGCATATATATGGAATTTAGAAAGATGGTAATGATAACCCTGTATTCGAGACAGCAAAAGAGACACAGATGTATAGAACAGTCTTTTGGACTCCATGGGAGAGGGAGAGGGTGGGATGATTTGGGAAAATGGCATTGAAACATGTATAATATCATATAAGAAATAAATCACCAGTCCAGGTTCGATGCAGGATGCAGGGTGGTGCAGTGGGATGAGCCAGAGGGATGGTACAGGGAGGAAGGTGGGAGGGGGGTTCAGGATGGGGAGTACATGTACACCCGTGGTGGATTCATGTGGATGTATGGCAAAACTAATACAATATTGTAAAGTAATTAGCCTCCAGTTAAAATAAATAAATTTAAATTAAAAAAAATAAAATTCAACATTCAAAAAAATAAATAAATGGAAAAAAATAGAAATAGTATAAATAAAAAATAAGCCAAAATATTGTTGCATCAGAGAATTAACTCTTGGCAACTTCTAGCTAGCATGGTGATCTTGAACAACCTCTTAAAAGTCTATGGCACTGTGTGTTTTCATCTGTAAAATGTAAGCAGTTGGATCAAGTGATCTCTTGAAGTTTCTAGTAGCTCTGTGATTCTACAGCGTTTATTCTTTCATCTTTCAGACCCCTGCCATCTTTCCCCAACCCCTTTTAGGGTCCCATATCACATTGAAAGGGTCAGTGGCTTTCATGCAAGGCCAGCCTTAAAGATTTGTTTTCTTTCTAACATTTAGAATTGAAGTAACTGCAGACATTTGGAGAGGCATAGCTCATAGCCTACTGAAATTTAATGAATGACCTAACTTCTCTAGAAGATAAGATGACTGCATTGTTTATATTTTGTTGTTTGTTACCAGGCAATCAATATGGACTTCATTGAAATATCGTGTGTCAATTGGATTTCATGCCTTAATCACACTGGCAGAGAAAATAGTGTAGTGGCTGCTTTGGAGAATGGAGGAAGCCGGAAAGAAGGTAAAGAGTGAAGATACAAGATGACAATGGGATGAGATCCAGGGAAGAGAGAAGATCATAGAGCTGAGAAGGAATTGACTTTTCTTCATGTTAAGGGTGGCCGAGGGGAAGAATTCAACTGATTACTAGACAGGTGCATCTGGATCCAGGAATAACAAACCATATGGTGTCCAACTCCTTCAAAATGGTGAGTTTCATAAGCATTCTAATTTATCTCATGTGGACATTGCATAGTCAGAAGATGTATGCTGTGAACATTTCTTGATGGAAACAGGCCAATCAAAGTGAAGTATTCCAAATTAGTCTTTGAAAGGACCATGTACCTTTAGTTGAGAAGCTGAGCTGAGAGGATTTGGATGAGGTGTTGGAAGTTATATATTTTTTGTTTTTCTTTTGAAATATGAGAGTTGGCTTGGACTACACAAACTATTTTCTTCTCATTCCTCTATTACCACACATTTAAAAAGTGTCAACAAGCTGCTGTTTTTCACTGACTGGCTTATTACAGGAACAATATCCTACAGGAAGGGGAGCAGAGTCATAGGCAAACTTAAAACTTTACTTATGGCCATGATGTCTCTTAATGCCGATTTCACAATAGATTTTTCTCTATATGACATACACATCCCTTCCCCACTTCAGTACTTGATAGTAACTCACTCCCTATAGGGAGATTAAGGATTTTCTCTCTTCTCATCCCCTTCCTTCTAACAAGCTGAATTTGGATGTGAAGTTTATCAGAGGGATTCTTGGTTCACCCGAATTTGCCATCTCCAATTCATAACTTATTTTTAAAAAGAAAATTTGAATCCCAACTTCATAAATGTTGCAACAAATAGCTATCAATGCTACCTTTAAATACACCCTGGAAGCAAGTAACATCTGAGAGATTCCTTTTGACTCCAAGTTATTAGATTCTGTGATTCTTTTGTGATTTTAATTGGAAATGGGGGTGAAATACCCATAGGTGACTATAATCTACAGGGGTAAAGAAATTAGGAAAAAGACGTGATGTGGGCATAACAGCCTTGAAAAATGCATTGATATTTCTTTAAGAGAACATATTTTTTAGGGTGTAGTTTGAGTTGGATCTTTCATAATCTGGCTATCTTCTAATTTTTCCTATTTTCCTTCTAATCAGCACCACATTTAGTAAATTATTAATATTCAGTGATGATTTCCTTCATTAAAACAACCAGAAGAATTTTTTTTTTCATCTGGATATCATTAAACATGGAAGAAATTAGGGACAATTAAACAAGAAATGATTCTCAGCCAAGTTTGACATTATTAAAAAAAGCCTTCAGAGAGCTTAATTTAACTTGCACATGACCCCCCTGAGAGCAGGAAAATTATTTAATTCCAGACAAATTTATACAATTCTAGAAATATATGATCTAAATTTCATGCTGTATAAACATTTTTTTTTCACTTAAGAATTGATACCAGTTACTTCCTGATTGGTACACTGGGTTAGAAATTAAAAGATCTTAAATTTGAATAAATAAGACAGATAAAGACAATGAAGCATGAAGAACTATTAACAGAAAGTTTTAAAGAAAACTGCTTCTTATCTTTAATTCAACTTTTTAGAAACCATTGCTGTTTTTAAACTTTGAGAAATTCCTTCTGCTACATCACTCCCTCTTCTACTTTCTCTCTTCCTTTTCTTGTGCCTGTACATGAAATTATTCAGTCACAACTTGACCAGTAGTCTGCTTATATTGTCTGGACACAAAGAAATTGTGCCCACATGTGTGGAAACCAGTCCCAGTTCAGCGGGAAGGGAATTCAATTTGGATCTCAAGACCCCAGAGGAAGTTCTGGATTTTCCTTTTATAGGTTGTGTGACTTTAGGTGAATCATCTAACTTTTTGAACTTCATTTTATCATTTGAAAAATCAAGGCAATAAAACTTATTCCATGAAGTTCTTATGAGGATTATATAAGGTGTTTATGAATAATACTTTACCCAGTAGATTGCTACTCAGTTTGTAGTTAAAGAATTAATCAGATTTAGAACCTGAAACAGATATGTGGTAATTCATCTGAGGGTCTTCTAAGGCAGAACTCACACACATTTTCCTGAAAGGCCTTGGATTACATCACGTGGCAAAGTTCCTTTTTGTGTAAATGCTACCTGTGGGTGTAATCACTTGTTAGCATTTGGTTACATTGTTACTATTTTCTGATTAATTATGAGAGGGGAATAGTTTCTGTTCTGGCAGCATTTTTCTTTTATTTTGGTGCTTTTTGTCAGATATCTGTGAGATACATTTCCCCCTAAGTTCTGACCTTTAGGTTAATGTGGAATGAATATTACAGCAAGATAAGAGCTCCACAGGGTGTAAATAAATGTCACTTTTCAAATAGAAACCAGCATATGTGCTAGAAAAGAAAACCGAGATTTTTGGCTGATCCTGTCTTAGAAACAGTAGGCTCTCTAATAGAAGAGGCTTCACATAAGGATCTATAGGTGATGCAGAATAAAACTTAAAACTACTGAAAGACCTAACAAAGCAATATTTCCCAAGATTATACACTGCAGAAGATATTAGAAACAACTAAATTTATCACTCCATTTCATTCCTCAGGATCTCAGATGTCAGGAAAAAGATCAAGGTCATTAACTCAGATGGTGCTTCTATTGGTCAGGTGCGAGCTCTGCTGCTGCTGCTGCTGCTAAGTCGTTTCAGTCATGTCTGACTCTGTGCGACCCCATAGACTCATTGGAAAAGACCCTGATGCTGGGAAAGATTGAAGGCAGGAGGCAAAGGGGACAACAGAGGATGAGATGGTTGGATGATATCACCGACTCAGTGGTCATGAGTTTGAGCAAACTCTGGGAGATGGTAAAGGACAGGAAAGCCTATGCTTTAGTCCATGGGGTCGCAAAGAGTCGGACACTACTGAACGACTGAACAGCAAGATTTTTAGATCAACATGAACTCAAGTTTTATTTTAAAATTTTATTCAATTTTAATTGTATTTATTTAGCCATACCATGAGGCATGTAAGACCTTAGTTCCTCCAATAGGGGTTGAACCTGTACCCTCTGCAGTGGAAGGGTGGAGTCCTAACCATTGGACCCACCAGGGAAACTCACATTGCATTCAGTTCTTTATTTTTCAAAGTCTTTTCATATCCATTATAAAGTTAGGGAAGTCCCCATGAACTCTAATTTTATAATGGATATGAAAATACTTTGAAAAATATAAAATTGCATGCAAATGTGAAAGCTTATTATTTTAAAAAGTAGGATGTGAGAGTTAACATTTACTTCTCTTAAATTCATTTGGGCCCCAAAGATGAAGAGCACACCTCAAGAGAGTAGAATTTTGTCCAATATAAACTTCTCCGGTTGGTATTTCCCTTTTAAATTGTACTCATACCTAGTTTCTTTGTTCACTTATAATCCTTATGCAGTTAAATGTCTGATTTGAAGAACCCAATGTGTAATTTCCTTTTCTTATCATAAACCCCAAACGCAGCATTGTTCCATCTCAAGATGGCTAAGCAGACTAACAGTTTGTACCCCTGAAAACCTGGAAAAGTTCTGATGTCCCAAGTGCTTCAAGGAAAACTGCCACAATCTCTTGGTGAAATCTATTTCTCCCAGATTTTTCTTGGATATCTTTGATTGTAGATTTCTATAATATGCTCAGAATTGTGAAATGTGTAACTAATTGTGCAACAGAATTATGAAAGTGTTCCTTCCCTTACGTAGCTTATAGTGTGACTAAGGAAGTAGGAAGAAAAAGTCCATCCATGAAATTAAGAAACAAATACAAGTTATTACTAATTCAGATACTTACTGAAAAGCTGCTTTAGGCTCACTCTAGGGGTTTTGCCTGGAAAATCCCATGGATGGAGGAGCCTGGTGGGCTACAGTCCATGGGGTCTCGAAGAGTTGGACACGACTGAGCGACTTCACTTTCCATTTTCACTTTCATGCATTGGAGAAGGAAATGGCAACCCACTCCAGTGTTCTTGCCTGGAGAATCCCAGGGACAGGGGAGCCTGGTGGGCTGCTGTCTATGGGGTCGCACAGAGTCGGACACGACTGAAGTGACTTAGCAGCAGCAGCAGGGGTTTTGCAGGGAAAGTATTTCAACCTTGTTTCTGAATGCTACATTATAGCAGTTCAGTCCATTTTGGAGGTCAAAACTCTTAATATTATTGAGCATTGTCCTTTGAAATTATTTTACCAAACCACTGATAGAGTGGGAAGGTGAATGTCACGAGTAATTCCCCTTCTTCATTCTTCTTTTTCCTCAACACCCCATCAGGGAAAAACCCCTCCTATCTCTAGAACTTGCACGAAAAACCAGTGAAATAATCCGGCGATACTAAGATTAGTGACCCAACCCCTGCTTAACTAGCACATTTCAAAACCACATATGTCAAGGTCTTCTCTACATATAGGTCAGTGTGTGGTTTCCTCCGCTGTGGCTACTCTGGGAAGAGAAAGCAACAGTTTTCTTGTTTAAAAAAGGTGCTCGATGTAGCAAAGACTAAGGGGGAGATCGTGGGCTGAAAAAAACACAGGAGGACCTGAAGGTCATTTTATTCATCTGGAAATTCTCCCACTGGCCACTGTTCCTCTCAGGCCATTGCTCTTGTTTTGAGTAAACTGGTTTTGCTCTAGTTGAGCAGGTCCCATGCTGAGGAAGGGCAGTGTGGCTTGGTGGGCAAAGTGAGGAGATGGCCATCAACATATGTGGGCTGAATACCCACTTTCTTGTGTCTCTTACATCAACAGTCAAGTATTGCTGCTAAAAGACTCTTGAAGACTGAGGGAGAAGGGAAAAAGGCATGTGTTCATGAAATAGTAGAGGAATACTGGAGGAGACAGGGGGAGATAAAGACATGGTAACTGCTTATGGGGGGCGGGGGCGGGGAGGTATTCTGTTTTTCAGTGTCTGGGTGGTGGGTCGTGGGAAATACATCAGGGCATTCTCGTGCCAATTCAGGAAAAGGGCTGATTTTAAGTCAAGAACAGGGTAAATCTTTCCATGCTTCTTTATCATCAGAAGAGATCTTGGGTTATAGTCTATTAGGTAATTTCTCCTCCCTTGAGGCAGAATAAGGTATTGGTTAAAAGTTCAGAATCTTTTTAAATCACTTTAAAGTGTGATTTAAAAATAGATTTCCAACACGATTGGAAATGTGTGATCTCTGACAATTTATGTAACCTCTCTATGCCTCAGTTTCCTCTCACTTGTATAATGGAAATGAAAAAGCATCATCTCACAGAGAATTACAAGGATTAAATGGGTACATAGACATAAACTGCTTGGCACATCATCAGCACTTAATAATTATTTCCCATGGAAATCACCTGCTAACCGTCCCCTGCCCTCTCCCTGCCAAGCCCAGGCCGCATAGCCTAGTGGTGGAATGCATGAGATTTATGGTTAGATTGGGTCTGGAGTCAGCCCAGTTGTGCCCCTGGCCTGCAGTGGGATATGGGACAAGTTATTTAATCTTTCTAAGCTTTGTTTACTCCATCTGTACGTTGGGATAATAGTGATATTTACCTCATAGTTTGTTCTGAGGAATGAATGAATGCAAGTTCCTCTTGCAAGATCTGGCACACAGTAGATGCCACTTCTCTAATACATGCACACATATCACACACACAGACCACATTTGCACATACAAAATGATTTTTCATCTTACAAGTTGTCTCTTCCTTCCTTGAAAAGAAAACCTGAAGAAACGTCATCTTTCCTAAGGCAGTGCAGAATAATGACCCTGAACTGATTACTTATGCCTAGGTCACACTAGAGGTAAAGAACCAGCCTGCCAATGCAGGAGATGTAAGAGACATGGGTTCCATCCCTGGGTCAGGAAGATCCCCTGGAGGAGGGAATGGCAACCCACTCCAGTATTATTGCCTGGAGAATCCCATGGAGAGAGGAGCCTGATGGGCTCCAGTCCGTAGTGTTGCACAGTTGGACACGACTGACATGACTTAGCACCCATGCACTGAGAAAAATATATCCTTTTCAATTCTCCCTTACATTTTCCCTTTCTATCTGCTACGTCAGGAGCAGAAGACCAGGGAAATTGATGACAAGACGGGGGAGGGTGGTGGGGAACAGAAGAGGACCAAAGCTGACTTAGCATGTGTCTGCTTTTCTCATGAATAACTGACTTTCAGGACTGGATACATAATTTGTAGGGCTCAGAGCAAAATGAAAATGCATGGCCCCATGTTCAAAAGTAATTAAGAATTTCAGGACAGTGACATCAGGGCATTAAACCAAGCACATGGCACACACAGCCACGGATCTGTAATGCTGGCCCTACTCTCAGTTCTAGGGCAGCTGGAGAGGGGAGGCACTGAAGCCCCTTTTGTTGTTGGTTTGAAGCTAACTTGTCTGTTCTTTCTGAGTCTAAATGAGCCATGTGGGCTTACTTCCAGGGGTCTGGGAGCCTGGAGACTGGGAATATAAAGTATCAGATACCCCTACCTCTGAGGGGAGGTGAAGAGAAATTGGGTTAGAACTGTCTAACCCAATCAATTAATCAATCAATTTGATCAGTTCATAGGAAATCCTCATAACTGTAGGAGGGATTGTCATACACAGGGGTGAAAAGTATAGTAATACCAGTCATTAGAGAATATTTGTGGGTGTGGCTGTGGTCTATAATGATGTAAAATGGTCACTTTCATGGTCTTAGAATCAGTTCAGTTAATTTCTTCTGCTTAACAAAATTTTAAACTCTTAAGAGGATTTATCTACCTCTTTTATTCACTTATTAGAGAAGTGAAAGCTTGACCTTCCTTCTAACCTTGTTAGAGACTACTGTACTAGCTTGAGGGCATTAGGAGGAAGATAGGCAGTAAACACATTTCAGTCTTCGTGCCTGCATGCATGCTAAGTCACTTCAGTCTTGTCCAACTCTATGCAACACTATGGACTATAGCTCACCAGGCTCTTCTGTCCATGGGGATTCTCCAGGCAAGAACACTGGAGTGGTTTGCCATTTCCTCCTCTAGGGGATCTTCCGGAACCAGGGATGGAACCCGAGTCTCTTATGTCTCTTGCACTGACAGGAGGTTTCTTTACCACTAGCGCCACCTGGAAGCCCATTTCAGTTTTCAGGAGCTAGAAATGCATATCGTCCTTTATATCCATATTATCCATATCCTTTTATCTATTTTGTACCTTGCAGGGTAAATTTGGTGATGAACTTGAATTCTTTGAGAGACTAACAAGAACATATAGGCCATGGACAGAGGAGCCTGGCGGGCTGCAGTCCATAAGGTTGCCAAGAGTCAGATGCTTTGGCTCTTTAATTCTTTGAGAGACTACCATGTGGCTCAAAAGGCCTATATATTCTTGCTCTGTGACCAAGTTTGGGAGGGTGGGCCCTGGAGATGCAGCAGCAGAGATCCTGGGAATGGATGTGGGGATAAATAGGGTAGAGAAGGGGGTTTCAAGGAAAGCTGCTAGAGTTAGAGGAAGGAGAAAGGTGGTGAGGAGGAGAGAGTTTTGGGGAGAAGGAGGTACTGCAACGGGGGGCTGGAGAGAGGAAGAGAGAGCCCTGGAATAAGGAAGTTTAGGTTGAAAGGTTCTGAAGTTAACTTGTAGGTTAGGAAGTCCCAGGAGGAGGGGAATAGCAGGCCCTTTCCTTTCTTAGACAAATTGAAAGCCCCGAGGGGCCACGGAGAGAACTCTGTTCATTGTAGATCCACTGGCACTACCACCCCTTAACTCTTCGGGTGGTTCTCTACTTCTCCCAGCAATTCAGAGTTCTTACCTGGAGGATTCCATGGATAGAGGTGCCTGGTGGGCTACAGTCCATGGGGTCACAAAGAGTGACTAAGACTCCCCCCTCATCCCCCGCCCCAGCAATTCAGTCCTTTAAATGCAAAGCCAGGGTGTGCAACAGGGGATTTCTAATCCCAGTCTGAGCCAGACCACAGATTCCAGGGGAGCGAGTGATTGAGATGGAGGGAATAGGTCAGAGAGAGAGAAGGAAAGCACACGAGGAGATCAATGATGGGTAAAGAAGGAAGGAGAATGGAGGGGACTGGCTGGGGTAGAGTGAAGCATGGGCATTTTTGTCTGTTATGTCTTTCCTACTTTTTTAAATAACAATTTTAAAGTGATATTTGAACACCATATATCTCATCTTTTAAAAGTATATAATTCAGTGTTTTTTTAGTAAAGTTATAAACTTGTGCAACAATCACAACTAGAATTCAAGAACATTTTTATCACCCTGTAAAAAAAATTACCCGTTAGCAGTCACTCTGCATTCTCCCCTTGCCCCTAGTCCCTGGAAACCACACATCTGTTTTCAGTTCCTGTAAATTAGCCTGTTCTAGACAGTTCATGTAAGTGGAATCATACAATATGCAGTCTTTTGAAACTGGCTCCTTTCACTTAGCATTAAGTTCTTAAGGTTCATCCAGGTTATAGCATGTATCAGTTTTGTTTTCACTTTTTGGGTATAATAAATAATGGTGCTAAGAACCATTTTTTTTTTTTTTAAATTGGGGTATAGTTTCTTTACTGCTGCTACTGCTAAGTCGCATCAGTCGTGTCCGACTCTGTGCAACCCCATAGATGGCAGCCCACCAGGCTCTGCCGTCCCTGGGATTCTCCAGGCAAGAACACTGGAGTGGGTTGCCATTTCCTTCTCCAATGCATGAAAGTGAAAAGTGGAAGTGAAGTCGTTCAGTCGTGTCCGACTCTTCGAGACCCCATGGACTGCAGCCCACAAGGCTCCTCCGCCCATGGGATTTTCCAGGCAAGAATACTGGAGTGGGCTGCCATTGCAATGTTGTGTTAATTTCTGCTGTACAACAGCATGAGCAGCTATGTATACATACATCCATACATATTTCCCTTTCTCTTGGACCTTGTACCCTGCCCTATCCATCCCTCTAGTTCACCATAGAGCACCAAGCTGAGCTCTCTGTGCTATACAGCAGATTCCCACTATCTATCTGTTTTATATATACACAAGTTTTTGTGTGAACATATGCTTACATTTCTCTTGGGTATGTAACTAGAAGTAGAATTGTTGGGCCATGTATAATTCTGTGAGGAACTGCCATACACTTTTCCAAAATGCTGTGCCAAGTTTCTCCAGTCTACCGCATGGACTGTAGCCCACCAGGTTCCTCTGTCCATGGGATTTCCCAGGCAAGGATACTGGAGTGGGTTGCAATTTCCTTCTCCAAAATGGCTGAACCATTTTAGAACTTCACCAGCCATGAGTGAGAGTTCTAATTTTTTCACATCCTTGCCAGCACTTGTTATTTTCTGTCTTTTTGCTTTTAATCATCCTAGTGGGAGAAGACAATGGCACCCCACTCCAGTACTCTTGCCTGGAAAATCCCGTGGACGGAGGGGCCTGGTAGGCTGCAGTCCATGGGGTCTCGAAGAGTCGGACACGACTGAATGACTTCACTTTGACTTTTCACTTCCATGCATTGGAGAAGGAAATGGCAACCCACTCCAGTGTTCTTGCCTGGAGAATCCCAGGGACAGGGGAGCCTGGTGGGCTGCTGTCTATGGGGTCGCACAGAGTCGGACACGACTGAAGCGACTTAGCAGCAGCAGCAGCAGTGGGAATGAAATGTTATCTCATTGTTTTTTTAATTAAAGTATAGTTGGTTAACAATATTATGTTAGTTATAGGTATACAGAAAAGTGATTCAGATATATATACACAGCACATATACAGACTATTTTCCATTATAGGTTATTACAAGATAGTGAATATAGTTCCCTGTGCTATACAGTAAATGCTTGCTGCTTATCTATTTTATATATAGTAGTTTGTATTTGTTAATCCCATACACATAATTTATTCTCCCTTTCCCCTCTTGTAACCATAGGATTTTTTGCTCTGTGAATCTGTTTCTGTTTTGTACATAGATTAATTTATATATTTTTTGATTCCATATATAAGTGACTTTTATCTTTCTCTGACTTGACTAAATATAATACTCTCTAGGTTCATCTGTGTTGCTGCAAATAGCAATATTTCATTCTATTTTATGATGGAGTACTATTCCATTGTGTGTATGTATGTATACATATTGCTATTTAGTCTCTAAGTCATGTTCAACTCTTTTGTGATCCCATGGAGTGTAGTGTGCCTGGCTTCTCTGTCCATGGGATTTCCCAGCAAGAATACTGGAGTTGGTTGCCATTTCCTTCTCCAGGAGATGTTCCCAACTCAGGGATTGAACCCACATCTCCTGCACTTGAAGGTGGATTCTTTACCACTGAACCACCAGGGAAGCCCTATGTGTACACACACACACACACACACACACACACGCAAACATATACACATACAACACGCGTACATATGCTACATGCTTTTAAGCCAGTCATCACCTGGTGGACACTTGGGTTGTTTCCATGCCTGGCTATTGTATTAATGCATAGTGATGCTATGGACATTGGGCTACATGTATCATTATGAATTGGAGTTTTGTCTCTTCTGGACATATACTCAGGAGTGGGATTGCTGAATTACCTGGTAGGTCTATTTTTAATTTTTAAGAAAGCTTCATATGGATTTACATTTAAAATATTGTGTTCTTAAGCCACTTAAAATAATTACTTTTACAAATAATAAACAATTAGTAAAACTGGTTTCTGTTTTTAATTCTCAAAAATTGCTATGTTTTTCTATTTGATTTAATTTTAGTTTTAATTTTTAAAATTGAAGTATAGTTGATATGCAATATTGCATAAGTTATAGGTGTATAACATAAAGATTCACAATTTTTAAAGGTTTATATTCCATTTATAGTCACTATATAATATTAGGTATATTCCCTGTGTTGTAGTTTATTTATCTTATACACAGTAATTTGTACCTCTTTGTACACATCTCTGGAGAAGGCAACGGCACCCCACTCCAGTACTCTTGCCTGGAAAATCCCATGGACGGAGGAGCCTGGTAGGCTGCAGTCCATGGGGTCACTAAGAGTCAGACACGACTGAGCGACTTCACTTTCCATTTTCACTTTCATGCATTGGAGGAGGAAATGGCAACCCACTCCAGTGTGCTTGCCTGGAGAATCCCAGGGACAGGGGAGCCTGGTGGGCTACTGTCTCTGGGGTCGCACAGAGTCGGACACGACTGAAGTGACTTAGCAGCAGCAGCATACACATCCTATACCATGATTCTCTCCCTTCCCTTCTCCTCACTGGTAATCACTAGTTTGTCCTCTATATCTGTGAATCTGTATCCTTTTTGTTATATATAAACCATACAGTGGTTTTTTAGATTCTACATATAAGTGATTGTCTTTCTCTGTCTTATTTCACTTAGCATAATACCCTTCAAGTCCATCCATGTTGTTGCAAATCTCTCATATCTTCTTTATCCTTCCTTTGTTGATAGAAATATAAATAATGCTGCTATGAACATTAGGGTGCATGTATATTTTCAAATTTAGTGGTTTTTTTTTTTAAGATGTATACTCAGGAGTAGAATTGCTGAGTTATATGAAAGTTCTACTTTCAGTTTTTTGAGAAGCCTCCCTACTGCTTTTCACAGTGACTGCACCAATTTACATTCCCACCAATAGTGTGTGAGACTTCCCTTTTCTTCACATCCTCACCAACATTTTTTGTGTTTTGGCCATCTGCATGTCCTCTTTGGAAAACATGTCTATTTAGTTCTTCTTTCCATTTTTAAATCTTTTAAAAAAAAAGTTGAATTATTTTTTTGGAAATGAATTTATTTTAATTGGAGGCTAATTACTTTACAATATTGTAGTTGTTTTTGCCATACGTTCACATGGATCAGCCATGGTGCACACGTGTCCCCCATACACGTACGTTAATGTTGAATTCAATAAGCTGTTTATATATTTTTGATATTAAACTCTTACTGGTCCTATTATTATCAAATATGTTCTCTCATTCAGTGGGTAGTCTTTTTGTTTTGATGACTCCCTTTGCTGTACCAAAACTTTTAAGCTTAATTAGTTTCCATTTGTTTATTTTTGCTTTCATTTCCTTTGCTTTAGGAGACAGATCCAAAACAAATATATTATTTCAATTGATGTCAAAGACTGTTCTGCCTAAGTTTTCCTCTAGGAGTCTTATGGTTTCTTGTCTAACACTTAGGTCCATTTTGACTTTATTTTTGTATATGGTCAGTCAGTCAGTTCAGTCGCTCAGTCGTGTCTGACTCTGCAACCCCATGGGTTGCAGCACACCAGGCTTCCCTGTCCATCTCCAGCTCCTGGAGTTTACTCAAACTCATGTCCACTGAGTTGGTGATACCGTCCAACCATCTCATCCTCTGTCATCCCCTTCTCCTCCTGCCTTCAATCTTTTCCAACGTCAGGATCTTTTCCAAAGAGTCAGATTTTCACATCAGTTGGCCAAAGTATTGGAGTTTCAGCTTCAGCATTAGTCCTTCCAATGAATATTCAGGACTGATTTCCTTTAGGATGGATGGTTGGTTCTCCTTGCAGTCCAAGGGACTCTCAAGAATCTTCTCCAACACCACAGTTCAAAAGCATCAATTCTTCGGCACTCAGCTTTCTTTATAGTCCAACTCTCACATCCATACATGACTACTGGAAAAACCATAGCTTTGACTAGACAGACCTTTGTTGGCAAAGTAATGTCTCTGCTTTTGAATATGCTATCTAGGTTTGTCATAGCTTTTCTTTCAAGGAGTAAGCGTCTTTTAGTTTCACGGCTGCAGTCACCATCTACAGTGATTTTGGAGCCCCCAAAATAAAGTCTGACACTGTTTCCACTGTTTCCCCATCTA
>NW_011494861.1:397662-401868 GCF_000754665.1 Bison bison bison
AGCCCAGCATTTCACATGATGTACTCTGCTTATAAGTTAAATAAGCAGGGTGACAATATACAGCCTTGACGTACTCCTTTCCCAATTTAGAACTAGTCTGCTGCTCCATGTCTGGTTCTAATTGTTCCTTCTTGACTTCCATACAGATTTCTCAGGAGGCAGGTCAGGTGGTCTGGTATTCCCATCTCTTTCAGAATTTTCCACAGTTTGTTGTGATCCACACAGTCAAAGGTTTTGATGTGGTCAATAAAGCAGAAGTAGATGTTTTTCTGAAACTCTCTTGCTATTTCTATGATCTAATGGATGTTGGCAGTTTGATCTCTGGTTTCTCTGCCTTTTCTAAATCCAAAATATTAGGAATATATTTAAAAAGGAGCTCCCCTGGTGTCTCAGATAGTAAAGAATTTGCCTGCAATGCAGGAGATCTGGGTTCAATCCCTGGGTTGGGAAAATCCCCTGATGTTTAACAAAAGAAATGAAAGACTTTTACATTGATACTATAAAACATTGTTGAAAAATATTTTTAAAAGACATAAAAAAAACAACGTTAATGGATTGAAAGACAGCATTTTTGAGATGACAATAGTCCCCATATTACTTAACAGATTCAACATAATGCCTATCATATCAAGGACAGCTTTTGAGGGTATAAACTAGCAAATTGATTCAAGAAATTAATGTAGAAATACAAATAAATACGAATAGCCAAATACCAAAAAAACAATTATCAAAAAAAGACACAAAGAAGAAGAAAGTTTGAGGATTCATGTTTAATGATTTCAAAGCTTACTATAATGCTACAGTAACAAAACCAGTGCACTGGCATTAGGATAACAGGGGTTCCGGGGAGAGAAGAGAGAAGGAAAAATATCAATCATGTATTTGAAAAAATTATGATTGAAAATTTCTCAAATCTAATGAAGGAAACAGATATCCAGGTACAGGAAGCACAGAGGGTCCCACACAAGATGAATCCAAACAGACCTACAATAAGACATACGATTAAAACAGCAGATGTTAAAGATAGAGAGAATTCTAAAAGCAGCAAGAGAGAAACGAAAAGTCAGTTACACGTGAAACCCCATAAGGCTATTAGCTGATTTCTCGTCAGAAACTTTGAATGTATGACAGTCTGAAAAGGACTGCTGCTGCTGCTGCTAAGTCACTTCAGTCGTGTCCGACTCTGTGAGACCCCATAGAAGGCAGCCCACCAGGCTCCCCCGTCTCTGGGATTCTCCAGGCAAGAACACTGGAGTGGGTTGCCATTTCCTCCTCCAGTGTATGAAAGGGAAAAGTGAAAGTGAAGTCGCTTAGTCGTGTCCGACTGGTAGCGACTTCATGGACTGCAGCCCACCAGGCTCCTCTGTCCATGGGATTTTCCAGGCAAGAGTACTGGAGTGGGGTGCCGACTACAAAGTCCTAAAAGTGAAAAACCTGCAACTTTACCAAGTAAGGTTATCATTTAGAAAAGGAGAGATAAAGAATTTCTTAAGCAAAAATAAAAACCCACCATCACTACCACCAGCATCAACAACAAAACTATAAAAGAATTCAGTGATACTAAATCTATTCTAAAAGAAATATTGAAAGCTCTTCTCTAAATCATAATAGGAATGGCAAACATACAAAAGTATTGAAGATCACTTAAATATGCAAGTACGTAGATTTAAAAACAATAAAAAATTTTTGTAAGAGTTATTATAACACTATAATTAAATTTTAGTGCTAAAATTAATAGCAAAAAGATAAGCATGAAAATGTAAATAGGGCATAAAATTACAAAATGTGAGGGAGAGAAGTAGAAAAATATAAATTTGTTTTGTGTTTGAACTTGTACAACTATCAGTTTAATGCAAGAAGCTATAGTGATGGGTCAACCATACTTGAACTCCAGGGTAGCCACAAATCAAAAATATAAAATAGATTCATAAAAAAGAGAAAGTGACTCAAGCATACTACAAAAGAAAATCATCAAACCACAAAAGGAAAAACAAAAAGAAATAAAGAACTACAAAAACAACTGGAAACAAAGTTTAAAATGACAGTATTTGTTTATGTTAGTTGCTCAGTTGTGTCTGACTCTTTGTGATCCCTATGGATAATTACTCTAAATGCCAATGAACCAAATGCTCTAATCAAAAGGTATAAAGTGGCAGGCTGCATTAAAAAAAAAAGAGGACCTACAGTATGCTGCCTACAAGAGACTCACTTTAGGGTGAAAGACATGCAGACTGAAAGTAAGGGGATAGAAAAATAGAGTTTGTGTAAACATAAATAGCAAGAGAGCAGGGGTAAGCCATATGCATATCAGACAAAATAGATAGACTTTAAAACAAAGGCTATAAAAGCAAAGATATTATATAACAGTAAAGGTATCAGTACAAAAAGATATTATACTCGTTAACATACATATGCGCAGTACAGGAGCACCTAAATATATAAAACAAATACTAATAGACATGAAGGGAGAAACTGACAGGAATACAATAGTAGTAGAGGACTAACACTCTACTGAAATCAATGGACAGCTCATTCAGACAGAAAATCAGTAATGCAGAAGTCCTAAATAACCCAATATACCAGTTGGACTTAACTGATATCTACAGTCAACTATATCCAACAAAACAGACCATACATTCTTTTCAAGCCCTCGTGGAATATTGTCTAAGATAGACCATATATTAGGTCACAAAACAAGTCTCAGCAAATTTAAGGGGACATTGTTTCAAACATCTTTTCTGACCACAATGGTATAAAAGTAAAAATAAACCACAGAGAGAAAAACGAGGGAAGAACAAACACAGAAAGAACAAAGAACATACTAAAAACAACAACAAAGGAGTCAATAATGAAATCAAAGAATAAGTCAGAAAATACCTAGAGATAAATAAATGAAAATATAACTTTACAAAATCTATAGGATGCAGCAAATGTGGTTCTAAGAAGGAAGTTCATAGCAATAGAGGCATAACCCAAGAAACAAGAAAACTCTCTCCCTAAAATCTAGGAATAAAACCACCATATGATCCAGGAATCCCATTATTCAGCCTATACCCTGAGGAAACCAAAATTGAGAAAGACACATGTACCCAACTATTCACTGCAGCACTATGTATAATAGCTAGAACTTGGAAACAACCTGGATGTCCATAGACAGATGAATGGATAAAGAAGATGTGCTACATATATACAATGGAATATTACTCAGCCATTAAAAGGGACACACTAAATGTGTTCTAATGAGGTGGATGAACCTAGAGTCTATTATACAGAGTGAAGTAAGTCAGAAAGAGAAAAATAAGTATCATGTACTAATGCATATATGTAGAATCTATAAAGTTAGCATTGATGAATTTATTTGCAGAGCAGCAATGGAGAAACAGACATAGAGAACAGACTTATGGAAATGAGGGGGTGGAAGGGAGGAGGGAGAGGGTGAGATGTATGGAGAGAGTTACATGGAAAGTTACAATACTAAATGTTGAATAGCCAATGGGAATTTGTTGTATGTCTCAGGGAACTCAAACAGGGACTCTGTGACAATCTAGAGGGGTATCAAGAGGGATATCACCGGCAGCATCTGGGAAACTCACAGAAAACTACTACAGCTTATCTATGAATTTGGTATGGTTGCAGGATGAAAAATTAATATACAGAAATCTGTTGCACTTCTACACACTAGCAACAAACTATCAGAAAGAAACAGAAACAATCTTACATATCATTACAACAAAAACAATAAAGTACCTAGGAATAAACTTACCTAAAGCAGGTACCCTGCTTATTTAACTTATATGCAGAGTACATTATGAGAAATGCTGGGCTGGAGGAAGCACAAGCCGGAATCAAGATTGCTGGGAGAAATATCAATAACCTCAGATATGCAGATGACACCACCCTTATGGCAGAAGGTGAAGAAGAACTAAAAAGCCTCTTGATGGAAGTGAAAGAGGAGAGTGAGAAAGTTGGCTTAAAGCTTAACATTCAGAAAACTAAAATCATGGCATCTTGTCCCATCACTTCATGGCAGATAGATGGGGAAACAGTATCAGACTTTATTTTGGGGGGCTATAAAATCACTGCAGATGGTGACTGCAGCCATGAAATTAAAAGATGCTTACTCCTTGGAAGGAAAGTTATGATCAACCTAGACAGCATATTAAAAAGCAGAGACATTACTTTACCAACACAGGTCTGTCTAGTCAA
>NW_011494861.1:401968-402923 GCF_000754665.1 Bison bison bison
AGACAGGTATGGATGTGAGAGTTGGACTATAAAGAAAGCTGAGCACTGAAGAATTGGTGCTTTTGAATTGTGGTGTTGGAGAAGATTCTTGAGAGTCCCTTAGACTGCAAGGAGATCCAACCACTCAATCCTAAAGGAAATCAGTGCTAAATATTCATTGGAAGGACTGATGCTTAAGCTGAAACTCCAATACTTTGGCCACCTGATGCAAAGAACTGACTCATTGGAAAAGTCACTGATGCTGGGAAAAATTGAAGGCAGGAGGAGAAGGGGACGACAGAGGATGAGATGGTTGGATGGCATCACCGACTCAATGGATATGAGTTTGGGCGAGCTCCAGGAGTTGGTGATGGACAGGAAAGCCTGGCATACTATTGTCCATGTGGTTGCAAAGGGTCAGACACAGCTGAACAGTAAATTGAATTGACTAATATTTTGTTTTTTATGATATTGTAAATGGAATTATTTCTTTATTTCTTATTCAGATTGTTTATTGTTAATGTATAGAATGCAAGTGATTTTTGTATATTTATCTTGTCTCTTACAAGTTTTATGAATATGCTTATATATTTTAATAGCTTTCTTACTGATTCCTTCAGTTCAGTTCAGTCGCTCAGTCATGTCCGACTCTTTGCGACCCCATGAATCACAGCATGCCAGGCCTCCCTGTCCATCACCAACTCCCGAAGTTCACTCAAACTCACGTCCATCAAGTTGGTGATGCCATCCAGCCATCTCATCCTCTGTCGTCCCCTTCTCCTCCTGCCCCCAGTCCTTCCCAGCATCAGAGTCTTTTCCAATGAGTCAACTCTTCGCATGAGGTGGCCAAAGTACTGGAGTTTCAGCTTTAGCATCAGTCCTTCCAATGAACACCCAGGACTGATCTCCTTTAGAATGGACTGGTTGGATCTCCTTGCAGTCCAAGGGACTCTCAAGAGTCTTCTCCAACACCACA
>NW_011494861.1:403023-403132 GCF_000754665.1 Bison bison bison
CTCCAACACCACAGTTCAAAAGCATCAATTCTTTGGCGCTCAGCTTTCTTCACAGTCCAACTCTCACATCCATGTATGACCAGTGGAAAAACCATAACCTTGACTGGAC
>NW_011494861.1:403232-404222 GCF_000754665.1 Bison bison bison
CTCTGCCTTTTCTAAAACCAGCTTGAACATCAGGAAGTTCACAGTTCACGTATTGCTGAAGCCTGGCTTGGAGAATTTTGAGGATTACTTTACTAGTGTGTGAGATGACTGCGATTGTGCGGTAATTTGAGCATTCTTTGGCATTGGAATGAAAACTGACTTTTTCCAGTCCTGTGGCCACTGCTGAGTTTTCCAAATTTGCTGGCATATTGAGTGCAGCACTTTCACAGCATCATCTTTCAGGATTTGAAATAACTCCACTGGAATTCCATCACCTCCACTAGCTTTGTTCGTAGTGATGCTTTCTAAGGCCCACTTGACTTCACATTCCAGGATGTCTGGCTCTAGGTGAGTGATCACACCATCGTGATTATCTGGGTTGTGAAGATCTTTTTTGAAAAGTTCTTCTGTGTATTCTTGCCACCTCATCTTAATATCCTCTGCTTCTGTTAGGTCCATACCATTTCTGTTCTTTATTGAGCCCATCTTTGCATAAAATGTTCCCTTGGTATCTCTAATTTTCTTGAAGAGATCTCTAGTCTTTCCCATTCTGTTGTTTTCCTCTACTCTGGGCTGGAAGAAGCACAAGCTGGAATCAAGATCGGCAGGAGAAATATCAATAACCTCAGATATGCAGATGACACCACCCTTAGGGCAGAACGTGAAGAGGAACTAAAAAGCCTCTTGATGAAAGTGAAAGGGGAGAGTGAAAAAGTTGGCTTAAAGTTCAACATTCAGAAAACTAAAATCATGGCATCTGGTCCCATCACTTCATGGGAAATAGATGGGGAACAGTGTCAGACTTTATCTTTTGGGCTCCAAATCACTGCAGATGGTGACTGCAGCCAATGAAATTAAAGACATTTACTCCTTGAAGGAAAGCTATGACCAACCTAGATAGCATATTAAAAGCAGAGACATTACTTTAGTCAACAAGATCTGTCTAGTCAAGGCTATCGTTTTTCCAGTAGTCATGTATGGTATGTGAGA
>NW_011494861.1:404322-404837 GCF_000754665.1 Bison bison bison
ACACCACAGTTCAAAAGCATCAATTCTTTGGCGCTCAGCTTTCTTCACAGTCCAACTCTCACATCCATGTATGACCAGTGGAAAAACCATAACCTTGACTGGACGGACCTTTGTTGGCAAAGTAATGTCTCTGCTTTTCAATATGCTATCTAGGTTGGTCATAACTTTTCTTCCAAAGAGTAAGCATCTTTTAATTTCATGGCTGCAGTCACCATCTGCAGTGATTTTGGAGCCCCCCAAAATAAAGTCAGACACTGTTTCCACTGTTTCCCCATCTATTTCCCATGAAGCGAGGGGACCAGATGCCATGATCTTCATTTTCTGAATGTTGAGTTTTAAGCCAACTTTTCACTCTCCTCTTTCACCTTCATCAAGAGGCTTTTTAGTTCCTTTTCACTTTCTGCCATAAGGGTGGTGTCATCTGCATATCTGAGGTTATTGATATTTCTCTCGGCAGTCTTGATTCCAGCTTGTGCTTCTTCCAGCCCAGCGTTTTCTCTTGATGTATTCTGCAT
>NW_011494861.1:404937-434695 GCF_000754665.1 Bison bison bison
ATGAAAGTGAAAGGGGAGAGTGAAAAAGTTGGCTTAAAGTTCAACATTCAGAAAACTAAAATCATGGCATCTGGTCCCATCACTTCATGGGAAATAGATGGGGAAACAGTGGAAACAGTGTCAGACTTTATTCTGGGGGGCTATAAAATCACTGCAAATGGTGATTTAAGTCATGAAATTAAAATACGCTTTCTCCTTGGAAGGAAAGTTATGACCAACCTAGGTAGCATATTCAAAAGCAGAGACATTACTTTGCCAACAAAGGTCTGTTTGGTCAAGGCTATGGTTTTTCCAGTGGTCATGTATCGATGTAAGAGTTGGACTGTGAAGAAAGCTGAGTGCCAAAGAATTGATGCTTTTGAACTGTGGTGTTCAAGACTCTTGAAAGTCCCTTGGACTGCAAGGAGATCCAACCAGTCCATTCTAAAGGAGATCAGTCCTGGGTGTTCATTGGAAGGACTGATGCTAAAGCTGAAACTCCAGTACTTTGGCCACCTCATGCGAAGAGTTGACTCATTGGAAAAGACCCTGATGCTGGGAGAGATTGGGGGCAGGAGGAGAAGGGGACGACAGAGGATGAGATGACTGGATGGCATCACTGACTCGATGGACATGAGTTTGGGGAAACTCCGGGAGTTGGTGATGGACAGGGAGGTCTGGTGTGCTGCAATTCATGGGGTCTCAAAGAGTCGGACACGACTGAGCAACTGGACTGAACTGAACTGGGGAACTTCACATCCATTCTCTTCCCTCCATTCATTGCTGGGCTGCTGGTTTTCACAGCTACCATGCTTCTAGGGTTGCTGGATTTCAAGGCTAGCTTGGAGCTAAGGAGAGGACCATGGGAATAGAGTAAGTTAAAATGTCACAGAGCTTACTATTCTTACTGAGATTAAGCTGCTTTTCTTTAATAAATACCCCTCTGATTTTTGTATGACCTTGGTTAATTTCCAAAGTTCAAAAAAAGTTGATTTTGACACATCCTTCCCAAATTTTCCTGCTTTTATGGAGGAACAGATTTTTGGGTGCCTTACAATGCCATCCTAGAAATATTCCTTTTCCCTAATATTTCAAACTTTTTCTCTCCTGATTATAGAATAAAATTTAGAAAGTGCATAAAAGCATGCAGACATTTAAAAAGTCACCTTTGAATATAAGTTCATCATCACTTTAAGTGTCTCTCTTTCTGGATTTTGTTTTATGCATTTCCTTAAGTTTATTAATTACTTAATTAATTATTTTCCCTGACTGAAGTAGTCATGAAGGTGAGGAGTAGAAAAGAGATTTGAGGAGAGGAGGATATTGTACCTGGAGCCTGGAGAGAAGGTAGAGTTGAGGAAGAAAGAAGTTCAAGTTGAAAAATGCAGAATAATGTAAGGGAAAAAAATAGAATTCCACCTTCCAGCAACAAATACTGGTGGTATATTGGGGTGTCTAATTTTCTGTTGTGTCTATGAATGCATGTATAAAATATACACGTTATAGCTACATGTTCACATATATACTTATATGGACACACAGAAACATATGTGTCTGTGTGTGAGTGTATTTTTAAACAAATTGCAATCATATGGTTTTATGCTTTTCCCTTATATAATCAACATTTGCTGGAAGTCTTTAAGTTAATTTGGAAGCCCGTTTTTCCATTAAGTAGATATATTTTAGTAAAACACAGTTCTATCATATTGGGCAGCCACACAGTTTCCAGTTTTGCAGTATTTTTAAAAATATTACCTCAAATTTCCTTGTGTACTCCTAACCTGAATTTCTGGTTAGTTCATTAATATAAATTCCTAAAAGTGTCCCTTTATAATTTTTAGTAAAACCTGTAGTACATGTTTTCAGTTTTACACAAGGGTGAACACTGGGTTGAACAAGGGCATCAAAGACTTCTTCTATTCCTACTATCTTATGTAATTTTTAAAAAATAGAAAGGTACAGAAAAGTACACAGACCAAAGTGAACACACCAGTGTGCCCATCATCCATATCAAGGCGACAGTAGTGATGACAGCAGTAGTGATGAGAATGCGGTACAGCACTGTGCCAGGAATCGTGGGAGAAACGAGAGACACAGAGAGATTGTCCTTTTATATGCACATGAATATATTACTAGTTGTATGTCCCTTAAAGAGGTCCAGCTATCCTAAGGTCAAGGATGCTGGGGAGAGAATTTTCAAGTGAGGAGTGTTAATCAAGGGAAGCAAGGGAGTACCCAGACAGGTGTGTTGTGAGAGGGGACAGTACAGTGGTAATAACAAGTGAGCTTTGGGGCAGTCCCATAGTGTGAGATGAAGAGAGACGCTTTTTGCTTGACTTTATGTCTCTTACCTTAAAAGTTGAGGCTCACTCTCTGAAAGCTTACTATGTTCCTAGAACTGAGATGGGCCCTATGCAGGTGGGATAGTAGGATCTTAGAGAGGTTAATCTGGGGCTGAATTTCAGTGTCTCTACTTTCTATCCAGGTGATCTGGGACAAGATACTCAAATTTTCTGCAACGCAAGTTCCTCTTTTGTAAAGCAAGAATAGAAATGTGTACCTCACAGGATGACTGTCAGTGTAAAATGAGCCAACTCAAATTTAGAGCATGCAGCATAGTGCCTGAAATGCGGTGAACACGTAATAAACAAATATTATTCCTTTTTTCCTCTCACAGGATACAGACTCTTTTCTCAATGAATTTATAGTTAACGTCTTTTTTTTTCCTGATTACTCAAGATTGTATTTATTATTTTTTTAAATATAAATTTATTTGTTTTAATTGGAGGTTAATTGCTTTACAATATTGTATTGGTTTTGCCATACGTCAACGTGAATCCACCACAGGTATATACATGTTCCCCATCCCGAACTTCCCTCCCCTCTCCCTCCCCGTACCATCCCTCTGGGTCGTCCCAGTGCACCAGCCCCAAGAAACCAGTATAGTTAATATCAAGGCAAGAGAAGAGGGAATTCAATAATTGGAGACCACGTGTACTAAAGTATGAAGTGATGTGGTCAGATAATAGGAGAAAGAATGGTATAGAGAATGAAAACATAAGTGATCCTTCATTTGCTGTACTTCCCTTTCTTTTGATTAAAATGTTTTTCATGTGCCAGCCTATACAATATACTCAACCTAATTAACCATAGGTGTCAAGATCTATGAGACTATATAAAAATTTTACAAGTTAGGTGAGCTGTTCACCTTTGGTCAATTTAAGAGACAAATATTGGGCTCCCCAAACATGGAATAAAAAAATGGTAAGTATCTTGTTCTGGAAACTTGCTCAGTTTGCTGCATATCTTCTCTGGATTCCCAAGAAAATTTTTGCTGTTTTATTCTATAGCTTCCTCACCAGTTATCAGAATTTAAGTAGATAAAATGTGGGCACAATTTGCCAAGAGAAACTGTAAAGAAGGGAGATATAGAAGAGGAATAAAAGGGTGATTCTTTATAATTTTGTCAACCTTATCCCTTCTAACCTGTTAAGGCTTATGTGTCTTCCTTTGTTACAGTGAGTGAATAAAGTTTACAGGTGAAGGGAAGAAGCTTGAAACAAGGACATTTAGCTATACACCAGTGCTGGTCTGTAAAATTCTAAAAGATACCAAAAGGGTCTGAAATAAAATATGAGGATACAAGTAAAAGATATTTAAGAATTATAAAATTTTTCTTCTAAACAAAATTGCAGAAGCCAAACTTTATATAATCTGAGAGAGGCAGAAGGGTAAAAGTAATGTAGGCAGAAGAGCAATGAAATGGAACTTTAGGGAAAAAAGAGAATTTTACAAAAAGGGAGGTAGGTTGGAAGAGGATGCAAAAAAGAAAGTAAGAAGGAAAAAAAATACGAGTAATCCCACAAGGAAAATAAACACAGAAGTCAAACTGAGTGAGTAAGAATGAGTGTGTGAAATAAAGATGGAATGAACCAACAGGGGACTGGGGAATGCCCAGGGTAGGAGCAAAAAATGGGGACCTTGAAAAAAATGAAAAGAGAATAATGTAATAGTATTCAGTAATGGTTGAGGAAATGATCAAAAGTCAATGATGGACAAGGGTGAAGATTGGGAGAAAAATGGTCATCGGATTATGTTGACATGAAAGTGAAAATGAGGCTATGCCTTTGAATCCTGATCTGTGTGAAGTAAAGCCAAAAGCACAGACTTGTTAGCTTATGAAGTGACATAAAGGGTTATCAAGGGAGACGGACTAAGGGCACCTAGTATCCATTCCTATTACAACTCTTCCAAGAATCCTGTTCTATCCGAGAACCTTGGGGGAATGAATACCTGGTAAGAATAACATACACAACGTATAGATTCCTAGTTCATAGCATGTAAGGGTTAGTTAAAAACACACCAAAAAATAACGAAACAAGGAAACTTACAGACCCATCCTGAAGCACATTCATAGGACCCATCTCTTCATCTCATTTATTTACATAAATGTAAAAAAGTCGACCAAGTCTTCAAGTGGTTTGTTAACTATTTTACCTACTAGAGAAAGGTAACTATTTTCATTCAGCAGAAAATTCATTCAACAGATCTTCATCAATAATTTACTATATGTCAGATATGTCCTCTAGGCAATGCGGATCTAGTCAGCCAACAATAGAATAGAGTTTCTCTTTTTCTTCTAACTTGGGTCTCTTTGTGCACTCAGTCTGGGGACAAGGCGGGAATTCTGGCAATGTTGTTAATGGTAAACATGGAAGGATTATCACAGGGATAGCCTTATTAATCCCATCTTATAACGAAGCACTGACTTGAAAATCTCCTTAGTGGTAGGTACAACTTTGCTGCCCATAGGGCCCCACGTTTGGTGTTGCCACATTCAGGGTGCATGAGATCAGAGCTGTGCAGTGACTCGGAGCAGGAGCAGGATCAGAAGGGGAAACGAGAATGTGGTACTCTTCATGAGGGGATGGGGCCGAACGTTAGAAGAGACTTACTTGCTTATCTATTTTTAGCACATCCTTCTGCTTCTAGCGATATTCAGGCATGACAGGCTGGCTTGAACTGGCTACCCAGTCTAAATTTCCTCTTTATTTATAATACAGTAGATTGGGAAGGGAGGTATATGTGAGTGTGTAGTTTCTGATGCTTACATTATTAACAAAATGGATTGTGGCTGCCCTGAATGTTCATTTAAATGCAATAAAATGTTAAAAAAAGAAAACTTAGCATGACCTTGGCACCTGGGGATGCTCAGTTATGTAGCCTGTGAATAAAAGCCCTATAGGGGCCTCACTGTGTGACTTTTCACCACCTCTCAGTTCTTACTGGCCTCCTCCCTTCTAAGCCTCAGCTGAGGGGGTCACCCAACAGCAAGAGATTTGTTTTCTGTGACATTTGCTATTTGTTGCTGGCTCACTGTTTCGGTGGGGGAGGTGTCATGCTAAAGTTTCTAGGGGCAGTAGACCATGCACTTTTTGACACTATTACTCATTTCTCTCATGGAGAATGTCACCAATGTCACTTCCCCCATTTTTTTTTTTTTTTTGGTGTATTGGAGCTGCCCAAGTTCGTGTTGTCACTCAGGCGGCAAGTGGCAGACTTCACAGCCTTAGAGAAAGTGGGGGAGGAGGTGGCTCACCTCGTCTCTCCTTCTCTGTTCAGATGTTTCTGTGCTGAAGAGCGCCCGTTCGGCTGCCGAGTCTGCTGCCCCTTCAGCTGGCTTGGTTTGCCCTTCGGGGCTTTGTGGTGGGAAGCCTCTTGCTTATGTTAGCTAGTCTGAGATCGTTGATGGGTTGTCGGGCTCCAGAAGGTGAACCCTTTAACAGAAATGTCTGTTGGTTTCAGTTTCTGCTCTTGACTCTGTGAAACCAAGGCACGGGGTAAAATTTCTCAGTTTTGTTTTCTCGTGTTCCGAGGTCTTTCTTTCTTCCCTCCAACATTTTAATGCACGAGAGGGCTTGCTTTCTGAGCATCAATTTGAATTTATGTTTAAACTCTATTTTCTCCTTAGCTTGAGAGGAATATTAAAAACACCCTGGGTTTCCTCTGTGTGTGCAGGGCATGCCTCAGAGCCTCAGGCCCGTGTTCCCACAGGTCAGCTGCTGTAATCAGTCTGAGCAGCACTGGATCAATCCAGGTTGTAGGGTCCTCTGGAGTCAGTCAACACATGTATGTCACTGAGTCTTCCCATGACCAGACCCTGAGTGGACGCTACAGACAAGGGGCCTCATGCCTCCTGGAACATCCATTTTTTTTATATTGTATACCATCTTTGGGGCCTGGGCTGCTAAAAAGCACACTTCCAGTTTGAAGAAGCTCTCATCTATTATTTTAAAATCCCCCCAAAAGATGATTCCACAGTGACTCTCCCTGTTATGTTCGGGGAGGATTGTTGTCTGGTAGACTTTCTGTCCAAGTTATATGGTGTTGGTGCTCAGCCAGGCAGTTCACCCAGTGCAGGGGAGGAGAGCAGCGTCATCCTGACCCAGCCGCTGTGTACGTGCCTCCGTTTCCTCCTGGTGACCCATGCTTCCACTAGTCTCATTGGTGTCCGAAAACAAACCTGAGAGCCAGAGCATTAAGGGAACCACCGGTGACAATGGCTAAGCCTCTGGCCAAGGCTCTCATGATCTCTAATTTATTGCCAGCTGGCTGTGTGACCTCGAGTCAATGACTTATCTCTGTCAGCCTCAGGGTTAGGGCTATTGACAAATATTAGATGACATAAAATATTTTCAAATTTAGCATTATGCTTAGTACATAGCAAAAATTTGATAAATAACAGTTACTTTTATTAAGGAGCGTCACCTTAACTATTGTTAAAGAGTGTCACTGTCACAAGAATGTTACAGCCCATCTCACTCATCTGCCCACTTGGGACCTTGATCTCCTGTCATTCATCTTTCTCCTGTCCTTGCTCCTCCCCACCATCACCATCATAATTTGCCAAGCTCTGGCTATGCCAGGTGAGGTGGGCAGTGAGAGCATTTAATTGCACTGTGTCATGTAGTCCCTACATCACTCCTTTCAGTCTTGGCTCAATTTTTTTCTTTTCGTTGAAGCTGACTTTCACCCTTTTATTTAAGATTGCAAACCTGACCCCCACACTTCCAGTTTCCTGCTTTTTCTCCCTCTTGGACTTACCTTCTAATATACTGCATGCTTACTACATTTCCTTAGTGTTTATTTTTTGTTTATATCCTCCTTTAGAATGTAAGTACAGGAGACTTCCCTGGTGGCCCAGTGGTTAAGAATCTGCCTTCCAATGCATGGAATGCCCGTTCCATCCCTGGTCAGGGAGCTAAGATCCTACATGCTACTGAGCAACTTAGCCCAAAAGTGGCAAGAACAGGTGCACGAGAACTAGAGAAAGCCTGCACAGCACAGTAAAGTCCTAGCACAGCCAAAATAAATAATAATTTTCACAAAAGAAAATGTGAGTTACCATAAGGGCAGGGATTTTTTTTTTTTTTTAAAGAAATCTCACTCTGTCTTTAACAGGTGCATCTTAAGTACCAATAGAATGCCTGACACAAATAAATGCACAAGTATTTCTTCATCTAATGCATGAATGGTATTGATTGGGCAAAAAAAAAAAAAGTGTGACCATAACAATCCTCATTTTACAGATAAAGAGAATGAATTCTGGTAAGTTATGTAAACTGACTAAGGTGAGAGCTAGTAGGTTTTGGAGTCTGGGTTTAAGTTAATCTGAAAGCCCAATCTCTTTATCATTTTCCTCTTCCACTCTTGTCACTTAAGTACACTTGGGAATTTTTAAGGAATGTTTCCTATATGCTCACACTTGCCAGGTAGCAGCACAGCTAGGGGCTTGAAGCCCTTAGGTGGCAGAGCTAGGTGGTCTGTCAATGTGGAGGAGTAGATCTCTGTTTTCTTGGTGTTCCTCCCTTTTAGAAGCACCCCCAGAGAAGTGTTTCCTGTAGACTCATGCTTCCCAGAGGGTGGCTAAGTCTTCAATGTGACTTACAGCCATGAGTACATGGGCTGGACTAGGTGTGACTGAAGTAACAGCTGCCATGCTGCACTCATTCATATCTTCACTTTCCTCTGACAACTGATGTTTGTAGTTCATGCTGGTGTGAACAGTGTCGTGTGATTTTTGAAAAATCTGAGTGATAAACAAACACATGAAAAGATGCTCAACCTTGCTCATTACTAGAGAAATACAAATCAAAACTACAATGAGATACCAAGTCACACCTGTCAGAATGGCCATCATCAAAACGTCTACAAACAATAAATGCTGGAACGGGTGTGGAGAAAAGGGAACCCTCTTCGTATTGCTGGTGGGAGTGTAAATTGATACAGCCACTATGGAAGACAGTATGGAGATTCCTTAAAAACTAGGAATAAAACTAACATATGACCCAGCAATCCCACAACTGGCATATATCCTGAGGAAACCATAATTGAAAAAGACTCATCTCCCAGTGTTCATTGCAGCACTATTTACAATAGTCAAAACATGGAAGCAATCTAGATGTCCATTGACCATCAACAGATGAATGGATAAAAAAGTTGTGGTGCATGTATACAACTGAATAATACTCAGCCACAAAAAGGAGGAATGCATTTGAGTTAGTTCTAATGAGGTGGACGAACCTAGAACCTATTACACAGAGTGAAGTAAGTCAGAAAGAGAAATATAAATATTGTATACTGACGCACATATGTGGAATCTGGAAAGATGGTACTGATGAATTTATTTGCAGGGCAGCAATGGAGAAACAAACATAAGAGTACAGACCTATGGACACAGGGGGAGGGGAGGAGGGAGAGGGTGAGATGTATGGAAAGAATAACATGGAAACTTACATTACCAAATGTAAAATAGATAGCCAATGGGAATTTGCTGCATGCGTCAGGGAACTCAAAAGGGGGCTCTGTAACAACCTAGAGGGGTGGGATAGAGAGGCAAATGGGAGGGAGGGGACATGGGTGAACCTATGGCTGATTCTTGTTGCTGTTTGACAGAAAGCAACAAAACTCTGTAAAGCAATTATCTTTCAGTTAAAAAATAAATTTAAAAAATCTGATCAATAAGCATAGATCTATTTGTATATAGAAAGAGCTCTATTAGCAATGTTGTGGCTGTTCCCAGGAGGTGAGGTGCTGAATAGCATCTCTGAATCATGGTTTGGCTTTAGTTTTTCTGAGAGTTTATAAGATCCCCTTGGGAAAGTCAGTGGGCAAGATGATGATTGAGAAACAGGAGTCACCACATAGGTGACCCCATAGCCATCCTCATCTTGCAGGGCTGTTGTATGGGACCATGCTTTGGGCATCTGATAGAAATGTCATCAAATGGAGTGGCTGCCCTGTATTTTCTGCTTCTCATCTCACCACCACATGCAGCCCTCAGGAGCAGGGCAAAGCAGGGGCATTCTCTGGTATGAAAAGAGCATCCTCAGCTGGCTGAAGGTGAAGAGGTAGAGGAGTTCATAGGAGCTTCAATCAGCACAAGGGCATGACAAGCCAAAACAGATACGAATGTGGACCTGGCTTCCTAACATATTCTGTATTAAAGTTAAAAAAGATGATCTGATTGAGGTGAGAGACACAGTGAAGATAGTCCTCATCATATCTGTGTCTTATATCACATTGTTTAAGTTAGACCAGTTGGCTAGATTCCTACCAGAAGTGTAAGGGTCTTTTTGCTAGAGTTCTCAAAGTAGGGGAAGATGGCAAGAGTTTGTCACATTCAACATTCACTATGGACTGCCTCTCACTCAATGTTCTTCTTGGTTAAACTGTTTATTTTGTATTGGGGTATAGCTGATCAACAGTGTTGTGATGCTTTCAGGTAAACTGAAGGGACTCAGCCATACATATACATATCCACTCTCCCCCAAACTCCCCTCCCATCCAGGCTGCCACATAACTTTGAGCAGAGTTCCCTGTGTTACACAGTAGGTCCTTGTTGGTTATTCATCTTAAATATAGCAGTGTGTAACTTACAGTTGCTGGGGGGAAGGATGGGAAAAAGAGTTAGGGAGTTTGGGATGGACAATTATTCAGCATTTTGGAATAGGTGCCAACACCCCCAACTGTATCTGTGTCTTCCAGATCTAGAGTCTCTCTGTTTTCTTTTCAGAGAACAAATCTTCAGATTTCTGCAAAACTAGGAAAAAGGAAATAGAGAAGATGAGGGAACCTAGGGACTCTTAACAGCTTCTGAGATAGTATTCCACTCAGGCTTCCTTATTTCAGACATCCCTTTGACCCCAAGTTCCAGAGACCCTGGGGCTTCTGGTTCCTGAGAACTCTGCAGGTTCTGTGATGTTAACTGGGTTGGTTCTCCCCATCTTTGTCTACTGTTAGGATGGGACATGATGGGACACTTGCCCATCTCTTGCTAGCTTCCAGACTGTGGAGCTGGGGTCTCTTCAGTTCTCCCATTGTTATGGAGTTGGGTCTTGTTAAAGCTCCCTTTACTGCAGTTCTGGTTTCAGGAAGGGTTGAAGGTAGATGGGTGTATTAAGTCATCCACCTTAGCCTTTAACCTGCTGTTGCTGCTGCTGCTGCTGCTAAGTCGCTTCAGTCGTGTCCGACTCTGTGTGACCCCATAGATGGCAGCCCACCAGGCTCCCCCATCCCTGGGATTCTCCAGGCAAGAACACTGGAGTGGGTTGCCATTTCCTTCTCTAATGCATGAAAGTGAAAAGTGAAAGTGAAGTCACTCATTCGTGTCCAACTCTTCACGACCCCACGGACTGCAGCCCACCAGGCTCCTCTGTCCATGGGATTTTCCAGGCAAGAGTACTGGAGTGGGGTGCCATCACCTTCTCTGAGCCCTTAACCTAGATTCTCCCCAAATACAACTTCTTTCTTTTGCCAGGAACTCATTTGATCTTCAGGGGGACTCATCTGCTGGCTATCAAGGTAAAAAAAAAAATAGTTTGATAACGTAATCAGTTCCTTTATGTAATGCTCAGTCTCCCTACGGGAAAAATGCATTCTCTCTGGTTGCTCCCTTTTCCTCCTGTGTTTCTCCCATGTATCTACACATGTGGGGAAGGAGGTTCTAGGAAGAGGACTTTGTGTCTTTGGGTCCCATGTTCTCTGGAATCCAAGGGAGGTTCCTGTTTACCTGGCTGCTATTGGCTTTGCTGGCATTTTCTTGTGCAGTTGGTAACTCTCATCTTGCTGCCCCATTTCTCTCCTGGTTTCTCATAACCTGGCTGTGCCCCTTGGGCTGGGATGGCTTATACCTGGTTCCCACTGGCTGCAGGCCTGAATCTCTGCCATGTGCTACTGCTGATCCACTGGCCCACAGGTCCACCTCAGAATCAGAAATAGGGCCACTGTCACTGGGGAATCAGTGGTTGATCTGTCGATCTTGCCTCACCCCCAACAGACCATGAGAACCAAAACTTTGGAAAGCTAAACTTTTGAGATTTCTTCCTCCCTGGGCCTCCTAATTGATGTGGTCATGTGCCAGGCTGGTGCAGGAGGTAATTATTTTCCAGGTCGAGTGGGGAGGAGAAACTCCTCCTGACCACAATGTTACCTGACTGTAGCTCCCCTTCTAGGGGCCAAAGCCTGCAAGGGGGGCAATTGGGACACATGTGGTTAACAATCTTCCTCTTCTGCCTCCCCCAACTTTCTTTTATTAAAAAATGAAGTGAGGATGACTTTTTCTTTTACCTCCTAATTTATTCCTTTTATCTTTGAGCATCAAGCCTCCCCAGGGACTTGCCCATCATTGGTCCAAGCTTCTATCATTCCCACACTACAGGTGATCTATATAAATGTTGGGTTAAGGGGCTTTATTTCCTCCATATGGACTCTATTCTGACTGTACGGACTCTGTAGCCCACCAGGTTCCTCTGTCCATGGGATTCTCTAGGCAAGAATACTGGAGTGAGTTGCCATGCCGTCCTCAGGAAAATAAAAATTGTCTTCTGAATAAATCTATTTTGTATATCAGAAAATGAATATTTGCTAATTTTTCCCCTTTGCATTTCTTTTGTAAAGTATTCTAGTATTTTCCCAGAGAAATGGACTCCTTGGACTGACGTAGTCAAAAAAGGGAAAAGAGAGAAGCAGGTATTTTTTTCAAAATATTACACACAGAACTTGTGATATAATTACATTACTGTAGGTTGAAAAGAATCGGAAAGCCTGGGATTGGTTAAGCATTAAGTTCCTGAAAAGGTCTTGAGCTGTGGGCTTCTGGTTCCTGGAACAGAGTTTCGGGCAGAAGCTGACCATATGAATATTAGCTTATGAGGTGAGACCATTTCTAAACATCTTTCATTGTAAAATCGGGGTGATTAAATGAGAACTTTGCAAAGCACTTATAAGAGCTTCATCTATTGTTCTCATCATTACGAATACATACATGCATGCTTAGTCGCTTCAGTTATGTCCGACTCTTTGCAACCATATGGACTGTAGCCCACCTGGTTCATCTGTCCTTGGGATTCTCTAGGCAAGAATACTGGAGTGGGTTGCCATGCCCTCCTCCAGGGGATCTTCCCAACCCAGAAATCAAACCCACATCTCTTCTTTCTCCTGCATTGCAGGCAAATTCTTTACCCACTGAGCCACCTTGGAAGCCATTACTAGCACTACTTCTATTAATGCTGCATTCAGCAGAAGTCTATTGTTTTGATTTGAAACATTTCAAATGTTGTAGTCTTGCTAACTTAGGGTGCTCCTTTTCCAAATGACCTAGAATCAGTGGAAACATCTTTGAACTGGGAGATAAATAGTTGTAGAGAGAAGCCAACACAGTAAGGAATTTCAGAAATAATTAATGGTAACACACTGATGAACAAATGAGTGGTTTGGCTGGAGAGGTCACCTTGGACAAAGCTTGCCCAAACTTTGTCAACCTTGGTCTACTTTTGTTCTTTGACATTTGTTTGAAGTCTCCAAATTGGTGAATATTTTGGTCAGGTGGACTTAAAGGGTGAAAGAACTTCTATACATATGAAAAAAACAATTTAACTCTTAACTAATTCCATGGAATAAATAAAATGACTAACTTTTTTGTATATATATACACATATATACACACACACATATATTAATTTGAAGTATAATGGATTACAATGTTAGTTTCACATGTACAACACAATGATTCTGATATATATATGTGTGTATGCATGCGTGTGTGTATATATTTACTTTTTCAGACTATTTTCCCTTATAGGTTATTATAAAATATTGACTATTGTCCCCTGTGCTATGTTAAAATGACTAGTTTGATATGTTTAACTTAAAACATTTAGAAAACATTGAATGTGCCAAAATCTTAAAGGTTATTATTAGGCTATGGAATTTTGAGTGATTTTTAATACTTTTCTTTCCCCTATGAAATCTCCAAGCTTTCTTTATGATAACTGTTACTCAGATCATCAGAGAAAATTATATATGGAAAAGCAAAAAGATAACATAGAACTGAGTTTTGTATCTTTAAAAAAAATGTATTTTTATTTATATTTGGCTGTGCCAGGTCTTAGTTATAGAATGGAGGGTCTTCATTGCTGCATGCGGAATTTTCTAGTTGCGGCAGGCAAATTCTTAGTTGGAGTGTGTGAGATCTAGTTCCCTGACCAGAGATCAATCCCAGGCCCCCTGCACCATGCTGCTGCTTCTAAGTCACTTCAGTCATGTCCGACTCTGTGCGACTCCATAGACGGCAGCCCACCAGGCTCCCCCGTCTCTGGGATTCTCCAGGCAAGAACACTGGAGTGGGTTGCTATTTCCTTCTCCAATGCATGAAAGTGAAAAGTGAAACTGAAGTCACTCAGTCGGGTCCGACCCTCAGCGACCCCATGGACTACATACAGTCTTCCAGGCTCCTCCGTCCATGGGATTTTCCAGGCAAGAGTACTGGAGTGGGCTGCCATTTCCTTCTCCACCATGAGCAGAGTCTTAAAACTGGTCCACCAGGGAAGTCCCTGAGTTTTATATCTTAAGATAATTGATCCTAAGGCTTGTTTCCTATTTTACCATTCCATGTGAGCCTACATACATTTTAAAAATATAATTTGAAATAGCTCAGTTTATACAAAGTATCATACTAATCTCCTAGCAATGTGATTGTTGCTAAAGATTAGTTTAGAAACAAAGATCAGCGCAAGTTGCTGCATTTCATCAATGTTAATGTTAAAACTTAAAACAAGGGAATCTGATAAGAATGTTATTCCTGGGTTTAAATGAATATTTAAAGATTTTGTATGTGTATATAAAACATATATTTGTGTATATATGTGTGTATGCATGCAATCACTCACATATGCACAAGATATAATATGCAAGTAAAAATAAAAGGATATTTTGAAAAATGAAGCAAGTCTTTCTCTGTATGATAAGAAGAGTGCCCCTAAGGTCTCCGCCAACTACAGAATTCTCTTTTTCTGTGATTCAAACCAGAACTATATAGCATCAGTATGCATTGGAAGGACTGATGCTGAAGCTGAAGCTCTAATACTTTGGCCACCTGTTGGAAAGAACTGACTCATTAGAAAAGACCCTTATGCTGGGAAATATTGAAGGCAGGAGGAGAAGGGGACAACAGAGGATGGCATCACCGACTCAATGGCCATGAGTTTGAGCAAGCTCCGGGAATTGGTGATGGACAGGGAAGCCTGGTGTGCTGCAGTCCATGGGGTCACGAAGAATCAGACACGACTGAGCGGCTGAACCGAAGGTCTCCACCAGCTGCAGATTTCTCTTTTTCCATGATTCAGACCGGGACTACTCATGGGAGAAAGTTGAGAAAAACTCACAACTGGCCACATGGTGGTGCAGTGACTCCTCATAGAAATAGTGTTGCCCAGCTTCCAGAAAGCAAATCATTATACCCCAAAGTTAAGTTATTCCAGAAGATGCCTGACCAGTTTGACAAGCGTCAGGTTCCTGGCAGGAGCAGAAACTTCATCATCTTCCTGTACACAAAGATGTGGTTAGAATCCTGGCAAAGTCAGTACTGGTGCATGTGACTTTATTATCTTCTGGTCTTGTGACTGAAAAAGATATTTGGGTATTGAATTGTCTATAGACTGTTTTCTCTTGTTCTCCTTAAAGCAATGAATTAAATAATGACTAGTTTACTATCTGCCTCTATAATAATTTTTCCTTTAGCCTTAGTCAGCTGTCTCTTGGCCCTGCCTCCCAACTACTGCTGCTGCTGCTAAGTCACTTCCATCGTGTCCGACTCTATGCGATCCCATAGATGGCAGCCCACTAGGCTCCTCTGTCCCTGGGATTCTCCAGGCAAGAACACTGGAGTGGGGTGCCATTTCCCACTAGTTGGTTCTAATTCTTCTCCTTTCCTTCTCAGCTAAGTTAACACTACCATGTCTGTACTTCATCTACTCTTCAACTCATCTCAGTTTGGAGTCCACGTTTGCTTTTGCAGGTCATCAATGAACTTTACATTGCTATGCCAGAGGATGCTTCTGCAGTCCTTATCCATACACCCCATCCTAAAACTCTCTGGCCTTTACTTCCTTGACTCCAATTTGTCCTGGCAGTCCTCCTAATTCCTTGGTTATTCCTTTTTGGTCTTCATGAACTCTTCCTTTTGTGCATATCCATTGACCATTAGTGTATCCCAGGGTTACAAAGCTGGAGGCTATTATACGGAGTGAAGTAAGTCAGAAAAAAACAAATGCTATATATTAGCGCATATATATGGAATTTAGAAAGACGGTAACAATGATCCTACATGCAGGGCAGCAAGGGAGACGCGAATGTAGGGAACAGACTTTTGGACTCAGTGAGAGAAGATGAGGGTGGGACAATGTGAGAGAATAGCATTGAAACATACATTGTCATATGTAAAATAGATAACCAGTGCAAGTTTAATGCATGAAGCAGGGCACTCAAAGCCAGTGCTCTGGGACAACCCATAGGGATAGGGGGTGGGAGTTGGGAGGGGAGTTCAGGATGTGGGGGGGACACATGTAAACCTGTGGTTGACTCATGTTGATGTATGGCAAGAACCATCACAATATTGTAATTATTCTCCAATTAAAATAAATAAATGTTTAAAAAATAAAAAAAATTTATTTCTGTCTGTACACACTTTGCTTGGGCAATCTCATCACTATCATTATTTTATCCATCAGTGGAATAATGATCAATGCCAAATTTTTATCTTTAGCTTTGACTGTCATTCTCTACTCGCCACCTTCAGGCCTCTCCATCAACCCCCACCCCCATGCCTTACAATGCTGCGTGGCTTCTTTGTTGCTAGTTTACTGGTACTACCATCTAGTTGCCCAAACCAGAGACTTAAAGAGTCATGTGAGATTTCTCATTTCCCTAAACCTCCTATGTCTAGACAATCAGCAACTTTAGCTCTTAAATATTTTTTCAAATCTGTCTTTTTAGCCCTGTCCCTTGTATCAGTGATGTCGTGCAGGCCCTTAGCCTCTCTTTCTTGGTGCACTGTAATATGTAGTCAGTCTCCTTTCTTCTGTCTTTCTTCCCTTCAATTTAGCCTCTACAATGTAGAGAGAATACTCTACAAAACCACATCATTTAACCTCCTTCTTTAAACAATTTTAGTGGCTCCTCCTCATTTACAGATCAGAGTACAAAGCTCTTACTATAGTTTACATAGCCCTACAGGCCTGGCTTACTCCCTCTGGTTGATTCCTGAATTCTCTCTCACTAGTTCTTGGTCTCAACATTACAACCTAATAATATTGCCTCTAGTTCCTCACTCCTTCCCCATTGTCTGTGTCTCTGGATTTATTTATTTTGTTCCTTTTGTCTCAAACTCTCCTCCCATTTTACTTTGTGTTAATAGCTCTTACTCATCTTTTAACATTCTTGTCACATGATATCTCTCTGGGATATTTTCCTGGAAATCCTAGTTGAACTAAATGCCCCCCTTTCTCACTCTCATAGCAGTGTTTACCTACAATCGAGAACTTCCCAGGTTTTAATAAAATGATATATTTTGATAAGTACTTGTCCACTTCAATGGGCATGAGCTCCTTGAGAGAAGGGGTCACATCTACTTATTTTTCTCACCACCAGTTCCTAGCACAGGGTTTTGTGCATAATGAGTGTTTGATAAATTTTTATGGAACAAGATTTAAGATTTCTTGAGCCTCAGAGTCCTTGAGGGTGCTCTCTGAAGTCTGCTCTAGTTCTTAGAAAATTAAATATGGTTTTAGTTGGGGCCAACTTCCTGGAAGAGAGAAGACTTGAGCTGTGCTGTGAAGAATTGGGTGGATGGTGTTTGAATGATAATCAGACGGAACACTAACATTGTGTTTCTGACACAGAGTAGGGGGAGATGAGTTTGGGTTGGTAGAATTGGCTTATTAGAAACTTCTGATGAGGGGCAGGTGGATTTGGGCTTATCTACACAGGCAGAAGAAGCACTCAAGATTCTTGAACAGAGGAGTGATATTTTCAGAGCCATCCTGCAGGAAGAACAATCCAGCACAAGATACAAAACCAACTACGTGGGAAACAGGTGGGAATCAGTGAGGCCAACGAGATATCAAGGCTGTTCAACAGGGGCCAGATGCTGAGGGCATGGATCAGAGTGGCAGTTGAGTGGGGAAAAAAAAAAAAAAAGAGTTTGAGCCATTAGAGGAAAAATAAACAAAGACTGATTGCATGTCATAACAACAGAGAGCAAAGAGTCATGACATTTTCAGATACAGCAGCAGAAAGTTAGGGATATAATGAACAAAAAAGGAATTTGGAGAGGAAGGATGGTTTATGGGGCAGCAGGTGACTTTAGTTTCAAATCTTTTAATTTGAGATGATGAAACATTGCAATACTTCATAGGTACTGCTGCTGCTGCTGCTGCTAAGTCGCTTCAGTCATGTTTGACTCTGTGTGACCCCATAGACAGCAGCTCACTAGGCTCCTCTGTCCCTGGGATTCTCCAGGCAAGAATACTGGAGTGGGTTGCCATTTCCTTCTCCAATGCATAAAAGTGAAAAGTGGAAGCGAAGTCGCTCAGTCATGTTCGACTCTTAGCAACCCCATGGACTGGAGCCTACCAGGCTCCTCCATCCATGGGATTTTCCAGGCAAGAGTACTGGAGTGGGGTGCCATTGCCTTCTCCGTCATAGATACTAGGTATGCTTAAGAGATGCTGTATGCATTTGAGTGGGTGAATGAATGAATGGAATCTTAATGAAAGAGTTCATCAGGCAGATGGAATCTCTGACTGAAATCTCTTGTCGGATAGACCATGTCTGGAACTGTGACTTAGATTTATAAATTATCAACTTAGAGTTGTGAGAACTACTGGAGTACATGAACTTCTAGAGGAAGATTTAGTGGGGGAGAGAAAGGCAGAGGACTCAGGTGTGAGCCTGGGGTGCTTTCTTTCTTTGAAGTAAACAGAAGATCCATTGAAAGCCAATGAGTGTGTTAGGTTAGCTAGATACAGATCTGTTGCTCTGAGCCTGAATAGTCTATAATACAGTTACACAGCTCTCAAATATAACAGAGTTGTTGGAATCTATCAGAAAGCAAATTTGCAGTCATGAAAGCTATTTTTCAACATATGTGGCATATAAGTAGTCAGAATATATGAAAGTTTTTGTAGATTAATAAGAGAAAAATGAATATTCCAACAAGAGGTTGGGCAGGTTGGGCAAGAGGTATAAGCAGGAAATTTTGAAGATAAATATAAAAGTATAAGAAATATGCAAAAGTGTGTTCAAGTGCACTGGAAATAAAAATAAGATAATACGATCTTGCTCTTAGCAAGCAGGAAAATTTTTAGTTAAAAGCAATACCCATGGTTTTAGTGCTTCGCAGGTGGCTCTAGTAGTAAAGAACCTGCCTGCCAAGACAGGAGATGTAAAAGATGTGGGCTCGATCCCTGGGTCAGGAAGATCCTCTAGAGGAGGAAACCCACTCTAGTATTCTTGCCTAGAGAATCCTATGGACAGAGGAGTCTGGTGGGCTACAGTCCATAGGGTCACAAAGAGTCGAATATCACTGAAGCAACCGGGCACATACACATGCACCCAGAGTTAGCAATGTGTGGGAATCAGACACTTTGTGAAAAAGTAAACTCATGAAAACCTTCTGGATGCCAGTGTGGTGATAATGATTATATTTAATGCATTGATTTAGTTCTGTGAGTTCTTGAAATTTGAAATAATAATTGCTTCACACTGATACAAATGTGTGTTTATTTCAACTTTGTTTACAGTTATACAAGGTATAATATAAACATCTTGCTGATCTTAGTAGTTATTAAGGTGAATCTGTACATTGAATTGTTTTTAACTATCATTCTGAATATCTGGCATTGCAACTCTCATAATTGTAACTATTTCTTATGTTATGCTCAGACACACTGATTATTTTCATCTGGTATTTAATTTGATTTATTTATGACACTTAGCTTTTCTCATTTACACTTGCACTTCCTCTCCTTCAAAATTCTCTATCAGCTTCATTCTTGTTGAATCTCATTTTGATGTGGTGAACTATCTAGTCTCCTCTTTTCTCTTCTTAATTGAAATACAGTCTATGATATTGTGTTAGTTTCAGATATACAGCAAAATGATTCAGTTATCTATTTCAGATTTATTTCCATTACAGTTTACTACAAGATATCAAATATAATTCTCAGTTTTACTGCTGCTGCTGCTAGGTCGCTTCAGTTGTGTCTGACTCTGTGTGACCCCATAGATGGCAGCTGACCAGGATCCTCTGTCCCTGGGATTTTCCAGGCAAGAATACTGGAGTGGGTTGCCATTTCCTTCTCCAATGCATGCATGCATGCTAAGTCGCTTCAGTTGTGTCCGACTCTGTGCGACCCCATGGACAGCAGCCCACCAGCCTCCTCTGTCCATGGGATTCTCTAGGCAAGAGTACTGGAATGGCTTGCCATTTCCTTCTCCACTCTGTATTACAGTCCTTGTTTATTTTACCCAGGGACGGGGGAGCCTGGTGGGCTACTGTCCATGGGGTCACACAGAGTCGGACACGACTGAAACGACTTAGCAGCAGCAGCAGCAGTATATATCTATTAATCTCAAACTTTCAATTTATCTCTCTCCTCCTTCCCTGTTTGGTAAGCATAAGTTTGTTTTCTATGTCTGTGAATCTGTTTTGTAAATAAGTTCATTTGTATCATTTTTTTAGATTCCATGAGTAAGGGATATCATATGATATCTGTCTTTCTCTGATTGACTTCACTTAGTATGATAAACTCTAGGCCCATCCATGTTGCTACAAATGGCATTATTTCATTCTTTTTTATGACTGAGTAAGATTCCATTATATATAGGTACCACATTTTCTTTATCCATTCATCTGTTAATGGACACTTAGGTTGCTCTCATGTGTTGGATACTGTAAATTTTCTGGTCTCCTCTTAATGTTTCAGGGACATATCTTTTGCAGTTTATCACAATGTCTTGTGCTCTGATTTACTGCATAGAAATCAGTAATTTTTATGCTTCTTAAACTATTAAATCTTTGAAAAAGTGAAGCAGTGGTTCATAAATGCAGAAAATAAGCTGTCAGAAATGCATTTTTCAGATATATTTATACTCCAGATGAAGATAAAAATAGATGATTTGTTTAACTTTGCATGCTTTAAATTCTAAATCTACTTTCTAAAAAATATTGAGTAAATACAAACTTGGAGGCTTATTTGCTTATTGTTTAATTGCGAATTTGTGTCCAACTCTTTTAAACCCCATGGATTGAAGCCTGCCAGGCTCCTCTGTCCATGGGATTTCCCAGGCAAGAATACTGGAGTGGGTTGCCATTAAAGTGAATAAACTCATCAATTGCCATGATCAATACGTATAAAGAATTTAGTTAACCCTAAATGTTACTAGTTTTATTTGCCAGGGGGATAATATATAAACAACTTCCTCCTGACTCTTGGGAAGTTATCCTAATGCTTTCTAGATAATGATAGATAGATGACGAATATTTGGATACACTGGGAAATTGGTTAAAAAATTATAAATACACAACAAACTAAACTATTTTACTTTTCTAACAAACACAGAATGAGGTAAGTGACTGCAGTTGTTCGTTACTGCTTGTTCAGTCTTTGTTTCTTTGATATTGCCAAGAACCAGGAGGAGAAAAGAAGCCCAGTTATTAGTCATTAGGCATGTCAGAATGGGTTACATGTTCAAGTTCAGTTTAAGTTTATACTGAAGTTTTACACTGCTGCTCATTTTTACTGAACTGGTTTTTTTCTCCCTGAGGCAATGACATATATTTGGCATATTTACAAATGCTGAGCAGCATGATTTCATTATTTTGTACTGAAGGGAGTCAGAACATGCACAGGTGGTTTTTAATTTATGATGGTTCGATTTAGAATTTTTCGACTTTACAATGGTGCAAAAGCAGTATGAATTCAGTAGAAACTTTGCTTTGAATTTTGATCTTTTCTTCAGCTAGCGATATGCAGTAAGATACACTCTCATGATGTTGGCCAGTGGGAATGAGCCACAGCTCCTGTCAGCTACACTATCACAAGAGTCAACAGCTGATAAACTTACAACCAGCTGCCCTCAGCCAGCCATTCTGTTTTTCATTTTAAGTTCAGTATCCAATAATATGAGATATCCAGCACTTATAAAATAGGTTTGTGTTAGATGATTTTGCCAACTGTAGGCTAATGAAAGCATTCTGAGGACATTTAAGACAGGATTGACTAAACCATGATGTTTGGGAGGTTAGGGATATTAAATGCATTTTTGACCCAGGATATTTTCAACTTATGGTGGGTTTATGGGGATATTACCCCATTGAAGTTGAGGAGGATGTGTAGCTTTATACAAATCTCATTTGAAGTATTACCGTAACTATGGAAACATATTATTTCTCATAGGTGTGCTATGCAGAGAAAAGATCACAAATGTTGATCATCAATAAAGATCTGATGTCCCAAGGACAAGTCACTGGACAATTCTAGTCATCTGTGGTGGAGGGCTATAAAGATTCTAGGAGACACCTTAGAGAACTTGTTCCAGGTTCATGCTGCCCATCTCACAGGAATGGAGTTAAATATGTTTATGCTTCAGCTTACCAGTGTTTTTAAAAAATCTGTAAATGACTTACTATTTCTGTTGTGTTTGTCATGTGGATAATTCTGGTATTTGGCCAGAGATCTAGGGTTGCAAATCCTAGAGTTCTTTGAGGCTGAAGCTCCTGACCCAGACATTCCTCCCAAGAGAAATCAATGAGGTTCAAGTAAGGCAAAGCACATTTAGTATTTCTATGGAATCCTTGATTCAAAGACCAATATGGTTACTTGTTATGGAGTTAGAGACTCCTCTTTACCTAAGTCCCTACTGAAGTAATTCTGTCTCCTTGCCCTTCCTGGCCCTGTCCAGTGTTGGCTTCTATACCATTCAGTTCTCAATACCAGAGGAAGCAAATCCAAGGAGGTGCAAAATAGAGAGTATTTTTTTAGGATCTAGCATATCTGTGGTTTAACCTGTATGCCTCAGGGGAGCATACTCAGTCACATAGGTGAAAGCGTTACTTACTGAGGCTTGGAGTTTTAATGTTTGTTTTATAAAAAGCTCTATTTCCTAGTTCTTTAGTTCTGTTAATGTTTTTGAATTTAACCCAAAAATGATGGTTAGGGGAAGTAGAGAGGAAGACATCAATAAGTAATAATTATAGAGAGACAGGATGGAAGAAATATATCAAAGTGGTCAAGAGAGGTGGCTTTGTTGCCAGATTGCCTAGATTAAAACGCTATTTCTGTCACCTCATAATTTAGCCAAGTGCTTAATGATTTTGCTCTCCTGTTTCCACATCTGTGAAATGAAGATAATAATAATTGTAAGAATTAAAGAGGCAAACGTTTATATGCTCTAGGTGCTTCACGTGTTTATCATTATTCAGGCATATCATTCCTCCATGACCACAGTCATGTTTCTAGGAAGTGGTCATCAATGTCCAGAATTTTTAATATTGACTTTACAGTGGACACAGGTACCCTTGTTTGCCTTAACTGCTCAAATTGACTGATTTTAAAAATAGGCAGACAATATATACTAAGTTGTAATGGCAAGTACAGTTGTTGGTAACGTAGAATGTTTTGGTCTGATTGGTCAGTTCTCTTTATGTGAAAAAAAAATTGGGGAGAGTAAAATTGTAAAAAAATTGGGTAGTATTATGTGTAAATATTAAAAATTATGGGCAGCCGTTGCAGCGATGGCGTCGGGGAGGTGACACGGGGGCCGTGGAGAGCGAGCGGCTGACCTTAAAGAAAAAAATAAAAATAAAAATAAAAAAAATTATGTATAAATTGGGTTGTAAAATTATAATCAGAAAGTTGAAAGAAAGACAAAATTATGTCTTCATAGATTATGAAGATATTATGTAAGGTGTTCAACTTTGATCAAATGAACTCATCATCTCTCTTAGAACAAACATGTATGTTGGTAGGTTAGAACTATCTTTATCAAATGCCATAGAAAACATTAGGCAAAACTGTGCTTTTTAGGCTTCTTATTTCTAGACTCCAAGTAATCTGTCTCCAGTGCCATTAATAGTTTTCAATTTCAGGTAGAAAACACTAACATGGTTGAATTTTCAGGTTCATTAATTGCAGTCATATTGTAGTCTTATTTTTCTGAGTTTACATGCTGTTTTCCCTGATTCAATTCGAGGTTTGCAAATCTCAGGCACATAGTTTTAGAGATACCGTTTTAGAGTATCGCTTGTCAAATGTTAATGAGCATAGGAAGTACCTGGACATCTCGTTGAAAAGCAGAATGTGGCTCAAGAAGTCTGGAATGGGACCTGAGTCTCTGAGCTTCTAACAGCTCCAGGTGCTATCAGTGATATTGGTCCAAAGATGTACTGTAAGTAGCAAGTTTGTAGGTGACTTGTGCATCCTAATGTCCCCTATTGCCTCTAACTTTTTCCTGTTAGAAAAAAAATACAATTTTTAAGTTCCGGAAATGGCATATGAAGTGAGTAGTTGCACACAGGGGATTCTCTTTTGTTTCCGACAGCATATCACTTCTCTGATCATTTCATATGGCTCTTATTAGAATGTTTATGAGAGTGTTTTGTAAACTGTGAAGAGTTATACAAACTAAGTGGCCTGCCTGCATCATTAACCATCTCATAATAAATAAATCATCCTGGCCATGTAGGTTGTCCGTGTACCTGCTGCTGCTGCTAAGTCGCTTCAGTCGTGTCCAACTCTGTGCGACCCCATAGACGGCAGCCCACCAGGCTCCCCCGTCCCTGGGATTCTCCAGGCAAGAACACTGGAGTGGGTTGCCATTTCCTTAGCAAAGCAATGCCTGTTATTCATAGCATCTGTCCTTGTATTTTGACATGGGTTTTTGTTTGAATTCATTGTTGTGTTTTGTGAAGTCTAGCACAGGGAGTGCTCCTTCCAAGGAATGAGTCTTTTGTTTACACTTTCTGTGAACATTTCTTTGAACAAATTGCCAAAGTGTATTTTTTGGTACACCACAATCTCTGTTGTAAGTTGATATTTCAAACATATGCTCCATATTTGATGAAAATTTGTTTTGCTATTTTCACTTGATGGAGTAATAAACATCATACTTGCTTTTAGACACTTTGGCCGCCTCATGCAAAGAGTTGACTCATTGGGAAAGACTCGGATGCTGGGAGAGATTGGGGGCAGGAGGAGAAGGGGATGACAGAGGATGAGATGGCTGGATGGCATCACTGACTCAATGGACGTGAGTCTGAGTGAACTCCGGGAGTTGGTGATGGACAGAGAGGCCTGGCGTGCTGCAATTCATGGGGCTGCAAAGAGTCAGACACGACTGAGCGACTGAGCTGAACTGAGACATTGTTGATACTTTTAGGCATTATTGATATATGTAGATGTAGATTTATTTTTAGATATTGTTGATACATTTTAGATATTTTTAGACATTGTTGAATTATCATCATAACAACTACCATTTTTGGAGTTCCTACTTTATACCATTAACTGTATATAATGTACGTACATTTATTTTTTCCTAATCATTGAAACGTACTTGGAATGCGAGGATTTTGTATTGGTCAGGACAGGTTCAACTAAGCTGTGGTAACAAATCGCCCCTAAAATTTCAGTGCTTTAGCAAAACAAACATTTATCATCCAGTCATGTAAAGTTCAATGCTGGTCAGGAAGGATTCTTAATCCTATAAGACCATCATCTTGATTTCTGCCTGGCTCTTAATTTATAAAGATGACTGAGTGACAACAAAGGAGATCAATGGCATTGAAAGAAAAGTTTGTCATTATTCCCTGTTCCCCTAGAAATAGCACCTTGACTTACCATGCAGGGATACTGGGGGAAGCACCAAAGTTAGTTAAGAGGCGGAAGCAGGAATAAGGGAAAACACATAGGTCCAGAATCTTTATTGTGTTTTCTGTGGGAAAGGCAAAGCAGGGCAGGAAAACTGCTTAGGACTGGTTTGAATTATGTTGGTAGGCTCTGGGCAATAGGGTTGGTCTCTAGTTCTCTGGTACCTGGCCCTGAGTGATTTAGGGCAGGAGAAATGCTGGCTTGGTATATGAGAGTTAGATAAAGAAGGCAGCTGAATATAAGGACTTGGGATTTGGTTGGAGGGTTTGTAATGTAATTTTTGTGCACTCAAGAAAGCTGGATCACAGGGGAGATGTAAACAACTTTGGCCATTTGGTTCTGATTAATGGGCTTCCCTTGTGGCTCAGCTGCTAAAGAATCTGCCTGCAATGCGGGAGACCTGGGTTTGATCCCTGGGTTGGGAAGGTCCCCTGGAGAAGGGAAAGGATACCCACTCCAGTATTCTGGCCTGGAGAATTCCCATGGACTGTATGGTCCATGGGGTCACAAAGAGTCAGAAACGACTGAGTAACTTTCACTTTCACTTCATGTAGACAACTACAGAAGCTAAGAAAGCACAGAGCACATCTTGACACATGGCCTCTGAGTTTACCATAGCATGAGAAGAGAGACCTGAGTGTGTCCATGGGATATTTTTAAAGATCAAATCTCCCTTTCCATATCCTACTTCTAATGGCCTTAGCTCACTCCTTGGAAAGCTGAGAAATGCAATCTTTGTATTGATTAGAAAAAGAAAAACAAGGGTTTGGTGAACACATGTGTTGGCTCTGCCATACTACAATTATCTCCAACTTATAAAAGAGCAAACTAAAGTTCTGGTAGATTGTGGTTTATTCAAACTACTCATCTTGCAAATAGAAAAGCCAGGGATTGAGTCTAGACTTTCCAAAGTCCTCACCTTTCCCTGTATCACATGACCTCTGAACTGAATATGATAATCCTGAGCATGATAGATAAAATGGGCTGACTGATCATATTTCACAAACGTGTAATTGAGAAGGCACTTAGGGGGAGTTTAATTTATTTTAATTTTTTAACCATTTTTAGAATTGAAGTAGTTAATTTACAATTTCCCTGGTGGCTCAGATGGTAAAGAATCCATTTGCAAGGCAGGAGACCAAGGTTCAATCCCTGGATTGGAAGATCCCCAGAAGAAGGGAACGGCAACTCACTCCTGTATTCTTGCCTGGCAGGCCCCAGTCCACGAGATTGCAAAGAGCTGGACACAACTGAGCAACTAACATACACGCACACACACACACACACACAGAGTTAATTTACAATGTTGTGTTAGTTTCAGGTGTACAGCAAAGTGATTCAGTTATACCTATATATGTGTATATCTATCTTTTTTCAGGTTCTTTTCCATTATAGGTTATTACAAGATATTGAATATAGTTCCCTGTGCTACATAGTAAGTACTTGTTGCTTATCTAGGTACAGGGGTTATAATTAATAAGTGTAAAATTCATAAAATAATTGAATGAAGAGTTTAGAAACCACCTGGGTCTTAGTCCCATTCAGATCATTAAATACAAAGAAAATTGTCTAGTTTTTCAGTTGCATTATCAAATTTGGAAGATCAATAGTTGGAGGCTTAAATGAGCCTGGTAAATAACAGTTAAAGACCTTCAATTTTTCTCTGAAGAGAGAGAGATGAAGAGCATAGTCTTATCACTAGCAGGTACTTTTTGGTGAAGTAGATTGCTGAGAGTCTGGCCACCATTCTTGGGGTCACCATACCACATTCTTGTCAGTGGTACCTAGATAACACTGCTGGGGAGAGTGTTATCATTGCTTCAACATTGCTGCTGATGAGGTCAAGGAGGGTACTGTCCAACACATGGGTGCAGAAAGTCCCCAGTTTTCACCACAATGAGTTCCTGGAAATTATGTCAAAAAACACATAAACTGGATCTTATTTTGGCAAATAATATTACACTTTGGGGGAGTGAAGGTTGTCCTACTGATCAAGTCGTAAATATCAACTAACTCGATTTTTTTTGAGGGGGGGGGCCTGTTGGTAAGTCAGAATTTTTTTGTCCAATGTGATGTAGTTTTTTAATATACTTCACAGATATATATATTGGTGTATGTATGTGTACATGTGTATATATATGTGTATATGTGTATATATACCTGCTGCATTCTAGATGCTATACTTATAAAGGAGGACTGCTGTTTCATCTTTTTTCAAAATGTCATGATCCAGGGGTATAAAGTTTACAGTGCTGAGACCATCATTTCCAGAGGCATGAGGGATGCTGAAAAGGGCTTTGTAATGGGACTCTGGAGACCTTTACTTATTGGGCATAACTATTCATTGGCTGGAGAAGGAAATGGCAACCTACTTTAGTATTCTTGCCTGGGAAATCCCATAGACAGAGGAGCCTGGGTGGGGGGCGGGTGCGGAGCTACAATCCATGGAGTCGCAAAGAATCAGACACGACTCAGCGACTAAACAGCGTTCATCGGCTCCGTTGTCAAGGGCAAGTCATTTATTTGGGGGCTATTGTTTTCTTCTTGTATAATTATGAGGAGGCTGATTTTCTTAGGTTCTTTCTACCTCTGTATCCTAGTTACGTTGTGTAGGATATTGATCTGGGTCATCTTAGAAAGCATTTCCCCCTTTGTACTGCTATTGAGGCAAGAAAATGAATGTGTTTTGAAATAAAAATATATTTTATAGTTTGTTGCATAAATAACGCACATTTTCCATGGTGATCTGAAACACCACAGGCTTATGGTGAACAGTTATTACCTCATCTCTTACTCGCATGTCTGTGAGTAAGTCACACATGTAGCTGAAAACTGCAACTTCTCTCTCCTCCCAGAAAGTGTTAGGAATGTATCCTTTGTCTATTGTATGACATTTATTTACAATTTAAGGAGGAAGAAAATTAATAATGAAACTTGAATAATCACCCATAATGTTACTGGTTTCCATATAGCCCATTATTGAAGACTCATTTATTTATCTCTTGCCATCTGTTGGCATTTGATCAAAAACCAAAAGATGCAAAAATGAGTCATGGCTTCGTGAGTCTTACTCTCTCTCTCTGTACCCTTTACCTTTATGGCTGCAAGTGAGAAAGAAGGTGTGTCATACCCAAACCCACTGATAGCCAGTAACAGAGGAAATGAAGGGAGCTCTTCAAAGCCCAAGCCAAGAATGTGTGTTTGTTGTGGTGACTAGCTTGGAAAATGAAAGTTTGATGTTGTTTTTCTGTGATAATTATTTTGATCTTCCAATGTTATACTCCTGAGAGAGGAGAAAAAGCAGGAAACAGAATTTGGTGTAGTGCACGTTTCCTGAAAGAATGGGGATTCCATAGCTCTTGTGAATGTTTTGACATTTGGTGTCATTGAACAAAAACACTGCTACGGGTTAAATGTTCGTGTCCCTCCAAAATTCATATCTGAGGCTCTAAGCCCTGATGTGATGTTATTAGAAGGCGGGCCTTTGGAACAGAATAAGGTTTAGATGAAGTTGTGAGGGTGGGATCCTCATTATAGGATTACTGTCTTTTTAAGAAGAGGAAGAGAGCACTCTCTCTATGTACCCAGGACAGGCTATGTGAGCACAGAGTGAGAAGGAGGTTGTCTGCAAGCCAGGAAGAGGGCCTTCACCAAGAACTGAGGGCTTTCACCACTATCACCTTGACCTTGGACTTTTCAACCTCTGAAACTGTGAGAAATAAATGTCTGCAGTGTAAGCCTCGCAGCCTATGATACTTTCTTACAGCAGATGCTGAAGATGATGTTTACTATTTGTGAATAAACTGCTTTGGCATTTAAATTCCCCAGGATATATAGATTCCTAGTAAACAGAATGTAAAGAGCCAACTCATTGGAAAAGATTTTGATGCTGGGAAAGATTGAGGACAATAGGAAAAAGGGGTGATAGAAGATGAGATGGTTGGTTGGCATCACTAAATTAATGGACACGAGTTTGAGCAAACTCTGGGAAATACAGGATAGGGAAGCTTGGTGTGCTGCAGTCCATGGGGTTGCAGAGTCGGACATGACTTACCAACTGAACAACAACAAACAGTATTACTTTCTGACTCTGGTACTGGTATAACCATATTATCCCTCTTCTCACCTCACACCTCCTATGCTGAGATAACCTACCACCAGCTGAGCTGACCAAGACATACACCTTGTATTGAATGAAGTGTACCTGTTACAAAGGGGAAATCAGAGTACTTTTCCTCCCATAAGGGTGGCTCCATCCTAAAATAGCCAATAAGACTTCTTTGCTAGAACTCGATCAAGTAGCTATTTTAGGTAAAGGGAGCTATCCTGTAGCACTGGGATATAGTATCACCAAAGTACTTTTTATTTTTTTTTTATTTTTTTATTTTTTTTTGATTTATGTAATCAAGACTTTCTTAAACAAAGACACATCTTAGGAATATGATCTGTACAAACTTACAGTAGTGTAAGACTGTTCTATACATCAGTGTCTCTTTTGCTATCTCATATAC
>NW_011494861.1:435079-435755 GCF_000754665.1 Bison bison bison
CCTGGCTATTATAAACAGTGCTGCGATGAACATTGGGGTACACGTGTCTCTTTCCTTTCTGGTTTCCTCAGTGTGTATGCCCAGCAGTGGGATTGCTGGATCATAAGGCAGTTCTATTTCCAGTTTTTTAAGGAATCTCCACACTGTTCTCCATAGTGGCTGTACTAGTTTGCATTCCCACCAACAGTGTAAGAGGGTTCCCTTTTCTCCACACCCTCTCCAGCATTTATTATTTGTAGACTTTTGGATCGCAGCCATTCTGACTGGTGTGAAATGGTACCTCATAGTGGTTTTGATTTGCATTTCTCTGATAAAGAGTGATGTTGAACATCTTTTCAAGTGTTTGTTAGCCATCTGTATGTCTTCTTTGGAGAAATGTCTATTTAGATCTTTGGCCCATTTTTTTTGATTGGGTCATTTATTTTTCTGGAGTTGAGCTGTAGGAGTTGCTTGTATATTTTTGAGATTAGTTGTTTGTCGGTTGCTTCATTTGCTATTATTTTCTCCCATTCTGAAGGCTGTCTTTTCACCTTGCTAATAGTTTCCTTTGATGTGCAGAAGCTTTTAAGTTTAATTAGGTCCCATTTGTTTATTTTTGCTTTTATTTCCAATATTCTGGGAGGTGGGTCATAGAGGATCCCGCTGTGATGTATGTCAGAGAGTGTTTTGCCGATGT
>NW_011494861.1:435855-469312 GCF_000754665.1 Bison bison bison
TTTTCTGGGTGCCTGATGTCCTCTGCCGGCATTCAGAAGTTGTTTTGTGGAATTTACTCGACGTTTAAATGCTCTTCTGATGAATTTGTGGGGGAGAAAGTGTTCTCCCTGTCCTACTCCTCCGCCATCTTGGCTCCTCCTCCCAAAGTACTTTTTAAATCTTGAATCATAGATAGTCAAATTGAGGAGGAGACCTAGCAGTCATCTAGTGTAATAGATGAAGAGACCCAGGAAAGTTAGTGATTTCTCCTGGTTCCATAGTCATTAACCATCACTTTTAGCACCTTGATCTCCTGCAGCTAAATCTGGTGTTGCTCCCATGGGGTTACTTAGAATACATCAGATAACAATTCCTCATATCTCTATCTATTAATATCTGTCTGTCTATCTATCTAGAATATGTTTGCTTTTATTTAAGAATTTGAAATAGGGCTTCCCTGATGGCTCAGCAGCAAAGAATCGACCTGCCAATACAAGAGACGTGGGTTCAATTCCCTGGAGATAGAATTTCAGTATTCTTGCTGGGATAATTCCATGGACAGAGGAGCCTGGCAGGCTATAGACAATGGGGTCTGAAAGAGTCAGACATGACTTAGCAACTAAACAACAACAACAACAAGAATTTGAAATACCATGTATGGTATATACTTACACGAATTTATAATATCTTAAAAAATTTTTTATTCTGGTAAAAGTCACATAATATAAAACATACTATTTTAACCATATTTAACTGTACGGTTCAGTGGCACTAAGTGCATTCATGTTGTTGTGCTACTTCCACCATCATCAGATAATATTTTAAAGACACTTAGTATTATACAGTGGAGAAGGCAATGGCACCCCACTCCAGTACTCTTGCCTGAAAAATCCCATGGACAGAGGAGCCCCTTAGGCTGCAGTCCTTGTGGTCGCTGCGAGTCGGACACGACTGAGCGGCTTGGCTTTCACTTTTCACTTTCATGCATTGGAGAAGACAATCCAACCTACTCCAATGTTCTTGCCTGGAGAATCCCAGGGACGGGGTAGCCTGGTGGGCTGCCGTCTATGGGGTCACACAGAGTCAGACACGACTGAAGCAACTTAGCAGCAGCAGCAGCAGTATTATACAGTACCTATTTGTTATTACCTATTTAGCTCTTTTTCTTCTTCCCTTTTTTTTGGAAATGTCTCTTTTTATTATGGTAAGAACACTTAAAATGAGATCTACCTCATTAACAAATGTATAAGTACATAGTACGCTATGGCTAAATATAGTCACTGTGAGGAACAGCAGATCTCTAGAACTTCTTCATATTATAGAACTGAAACTTTCTACCCGTTGAACAGCAACTCTTCATTTCCCTCTTCCCCCAGCACCTGGCAACTACCATTCTACTCTCTGCTTCTATGAGTTTGACTATTTTAGATCCTTCAGATAAGTGGGTTCATGCAGTATTTGCCCTGTTTAACTCAGCGTGGTGTTCCCCAGGTTCATCCATGTGTCTGTATATGGCAGGATTTCCTCCTTTTTAAGGAGGACTAATATTCAATTATATATGTGTATATATACACACATACATTTTCTTCATTCATTCATCAATGTATTTTATAGATTTTTATCTTCAAATGATTTTCACATGTAGAACAAGAAACAAAAAACAGGAGGCTTTTATTCCTCTTTTTTCCTCTATTATGGTGAGTACAGTGTTTTGTACATGATTGCTACTCAATTTTCATTTACTATTTTACTCTGTAAAATATTGTTAGAAAATGTATTAACTATTTCAGCCTAATAACCATTGTAGAAATTAAGGCAAAGGCCTGTCTGGCTCTACCAACTCTCTGTGCCTCAATAGTCTTAACTAAAGTTTGGAGATGACTGTACCCTTTCCTGATAGGATTAGTGCATCAGATAGAAGATGACTACAAATTCTTGGCTACTTTCCCCATCAACATCTGGTGACTATTTCTCCTTCCCTTGAATCTGGGCTGGGCTGTGACTGCTTTAACCAACAGAGTAGTTTGGAAGTGATGCCATGTCAACTCAGCCCTAGCCTTTAAGACAACAGAAAGCTTCTTCCAACTTTCTAGAGCCTGAGCTTCTATGTCTCTAGCATCTCCTGCATTGGCATGCAGGTGCTTTACCAGCTGAGCCACTAGGGAAGCCCATTATGCATTATAGTATAGTATACTATACTATAATCAGAGATAGTCACAGGCCTCTTGGGACCATGAGATTTCAATTTAGCATATTGGTGGCTCAGATGGTAAAGAATCTGCCTGCAATACAGGAGACCTGGGTTCAATCCCTGAGTAAGGAAGATCCCCTAGAGAAGGGAATGACTACCCACTCCAATATTCTTGCTTGGAGAATTCCATGGACAGAGGAGCCTGGTGGGCTACAGTCCATGGGGTCACAAACAGTCAGACACGACAGTGATGAACATTAACTTCAACACAGTATATTAACTTGAGATATGAGATTGAGCCATGAGATTTCAATTGGTATATTACTTATGGGTTTATACTCTTCATTCATTAATTCACTTAACAAATGTTTTTTGAACATGAAAACTGTGGCAGGAGCTGTGTGAGTTCCTGGGAAAACAGGAATGAATTAGCAGACAAGCATCTTGCTATCAGGGTGCTTAGTTTTGTGGGAGCAATTTATTAATAAGTGAACAGATAATTATCTTTCAAAGAAAAGTGTTATGCAGGAAATAAATGTTATTGTGAGACTGAAACACAGAGAGAAGCATGGCAGACAGGGAGGTCAGGGAGCAACTATATTGGCGATAAGTTCAATTCAGTTGCATCTGACTTTTTTACGACCCCATGGACTGTAGCATGCCAGGCTTCCCTGTCCATCACTAACTACCAGAGCTTGCACATACTCATATTCATCAAATTGGTGATGTCATCCAACCATTTCATCCTCTGTCATCCTCTTCTCCTCCTGCCTTCAATATTTCCCAGCATCAGGGTCAGTTCTTCATCTCAGGTAGCCAAAGCATTGGAGTTTCAGCTTAAGCATCAGTCCTTTCAATGAATATTCAGGACTGATATCCTTTAGGATTGATTGGTTTGATCACCTTGCAGTCCAAGAGACTCTCAAGAGCCTTCTCCAATGCCACAATTCAAAAGCATCAATCTTCAGCACTCAGCTTTCTTTATGGTCGAACTCTCACATCCATACATAACTACTGGAAAAACCATAGCTTTGACTAGATGGACCTTTGTCGGCAAAGTAATGTCTCTGCTTTATAATATGCTGTCTAGGTTGGTCATAGCCTTTCTTCCAAGGAGCAAGCATCTTTTAATTTCATGGCTGCAGTCACCATCCACAGTGATTTTCGAGCCCAAGAAAATAAAGTCTGTCACGGTTTCCATTGTGTCCCCATCTATTTGCCATGAAGTGATGGGACTGGATGCCATGATCTTAGTTTTTTGAATGATGGGTTTTAAGCCAACTTTTTCACTCTCCTCTTTCACTTTCATCAAGAGGTTCTTTAGTTCTTTTTCACTTTCTGCCATAAGGGTGGTGTCATCTGCGTATCTGAGGTTATTAATATATCTCCCTGCAACCTGATTCCAGCTTGTGCTTCATCCAGCCTGACATTTCATATGATGTAGTCTGCACAGAAGTTAAATAAGCAGGGTGACAGTATACAGCCTTGATGTACTCCTTTTCCAATTTGGAACCAGTCCATTGTTCTGCGTCTGGTTCTAATTGTTGCTTCTTGATCTGCATACAGATTTCTCAGGAGGCAAGTAAGATGGTCTGGTATTCCCATCTGTTAAAGAATTTCTCACAGATTGTCATGATCCACCCAGTTAAAAGCTTTGGCGTAGTCAATGAAGTAGAAGTAGATGTTTTTCTGGAACTCTCTTGCTTTTTTGGTGATCCAACAGATGTTGGCAATTTGATCTCTGGTTCCTCTGCTTTTTCTAAATCCAAGTTGAACACCTGGAAGTTCTCAGTTCATACTGTTGAAGCCTGGCTTGGAGGATTTGGGGCATTACTTTACTAGCGTGTGAGATGAGTGCAAGTGCATAATAGTTTGAACATTCTTTGGCATTGTCTTTCTTTGGGATTAGAATGAAAATTAACCTTTTCCAGTTCTGTGGCCACTGCTGAGTTTTCCAAATTTGCTGGCATATTGAGTGCAGCACTTTCATAGCATCATCTTTAATGATTTGAAAGAGCTCAACTGGAATTCTATCACCTCCACTAGCTTTGTTCATAGTAATGCTTTCTAAGGCCCACTTGACTATGCGTTCCAGGATGTCTGGCTGAAGGTGAGTGATCACACCATCATGGTTATCTGGGTCCTGAAGATATTTTTTTGTACAGTTCTTCTGTGTATTGTTGCCATCTCTTCTTAATATCTTCTGCTTCTATTAGGTCCCTACCATTTCTGTCCTTTATTGTGCCCATCGTTGCATGAAATGTTCCCTTGGTATCTCTAATATTAGAAATAGGCTCCCTTTTGTCCTCCAGGCCTCAGCCTAACTGTTTTGTCTGGGGATGTTACTCCAAGCAAAGAGGAGCAAGTGCAAAGTTCCTGAGGGAGGAAAGTTCTAGAAGAGAAAGGGAGACAGAGTGCCTGCATCCTACTGTGAGATGAGGGTGGGGCGGGGTGGGGGAAGCTGAGTAGGGACCTTATGATTCAGGGCTTTGTTTACTCCATCTTAACAGGAACTTTGGGTTTTACTCTAAGTGAGAAGGAAGCAAGGCTTCCCTGGTGGCTTGGTGGTAAAGAATTCCCCTCTAATACAGAAGACACAGGTATGATCCCTGGATCAGGAAGATCCCCTGGGGAAGGAAATGGCTACCTGCTCCAATATTCTTGCCTGGGAAATCCCATGGACAGCCTGGTGGGCTACCATCCATGGGATTGCAAGAGTCAGACATGACTTAACGACTAAACAATAATGAGAGACAGGCCTGGTTTATATTTGAGAAAGATTATTCAGAATGATGTAGAGAGAATGGATTTATAAACAGAGAAAGTGAAAATGAGAGAAGAGCATTTAGGAGGCCACTGTGGAAGTCCTCAGAGAAAAGGGAACAGATTTGAGGAAAAACAGAGATGCTGGGCTGGATGACTTACAAACTGGACTCAAGATTGCCAGGAGAAATATCAACAACCTCAGATATGTAGATAATACCACTTTAATTCCAGAAAGCAAAGAACTAAAGAGCCTCTTGAAGAAGGTGAAAGAGCAGAGTGAAATAGCTGGCTTAAAACAGCATTTAGAAAACTAGGATCATGGCATCTGGTCCCATCACTTCATAGCAAATAGATAGGAAAAGGAAAAAAATGGAAACAGTGATAAATTTTATTTTCTTGGGCTCCAAAATCATTATGGATGGTGACTGCAGTCATGAAATTAAAAGACACTTGCCCCTTGGAAGAAAAGCTATGACAAACCTAGAGAGTGTGTTAAAAAGCAGAGACATCACTTTGCTGACAAAGATATGTCTAGTCAAAGCTATGGTTTTTCCAGTAGTCATGTGTAGAATTAATGAGAGTTGTACCATAAAGAAGGCTGAATGCCGAAGAATTGATGTTTTCAAACTGTGGTGTTGGAGAAGACTTTTTAAATTATTTTTTTAAATTTATTTATATTTTAGTGGAAGGATAATTGCTTTACAGAATTTTGTTGTTTTCTGTCAAACCTCAACATGAATCAGCCATAGGTATACATATATCCCCTCCTGTTTGAACCTCCCTTCCATCTTCCTCCCCATCCCACCCCTCTAGCTTGATACAGAGCCCTGTTAGAGTTTCCTGAGCCATACAGCAAATTCCTGTTGGTTATCTATTTTACATATGGTAATGTAAGTTTCTATGTTACTCTTTCCATACATCTCACCCTCTCCTCCCCTCTTGCCATGTCCATAAGTCTATTCTCTATGTCTGTTTCTCCCTTGCTGCCCTGTAAATAAATTTTTCAGTACCATTTTTCTAGATTCCATATATATGTGTTAGAATATGATATTGATCTTTCTCTTTCTGACTTACTTCACTCTGTATAATAGGTTCTAGGTTCATCCACTTCACTAGAACTGACTCAAATGCATTCCTTTTTATGGCTGAGTAGTATTCCATTGTGTGTATATACCACAATGAACGTTCCTTAAACATTCATCTGTTGATGGACATCTAGGCTGCTTCCATGTTTTAGCTATTGTAAATAGTGCTGCAATGAACAATGGGGTACATGTGTCTTTTCCAATTTTTGTTTCCTCGGGGTATATGCCTAGGAGTGAGAATGCTGGATCATATGGTGGCAACCCACTCCAGTGTTCTTGTCAAGAGAATCCTATGAACAGAGGAGCCTGGTGGGCTGCTGTCCACAGGGTTGCACACAGTCGGACACAACTGAACGACTTAGCATGCATGTACACATGTATTGGAGAAGGAAATGACAACTCATTCCAGTAATCTTGCCTAGAGAATCCCAGGGACAGAAGAGCCTGGTGGGCTACAGTCTATGGGGTCGCACAGTCAAACATGACTGAAGCAACTTAGCAGCAGCAGCATGGTGGTTTTATTCCTAGTTTTTAAAGGAATCTCCATACCACCTTCCATAGTGGCTATATCAATTTACATTCCCACCAACAGTGCAAGAGCGTTCCCTTTTCTCCACACCCTCTCCAGCATTTATTGTTTGTAGACCTGATTATGGGCTTTCTTGGTGGCCCAGATGGTAAAGAATCCGTCTGCAATGCAGGAGACCCAGGTTCAATCCCAGGGTTGGGAAGATCCCCTGGAGAAGGAAATGGCAACCCACTCCTATATTCTTGCCTAGAGAATCCCATGGACAGAGGATCATGGTGGGGTATAGTCCATGGGATGGCAAAGAGTTGGACACAACTGAGCAACTAACAATTTTACTTTCATTTTCAGACCTGTTGATGGCCATTCTGACCAGTGTGAGGTGATATCTCATTGTAGTTTTGATGTGCATTTCTCTAATAATGAGCAGTGTTGAGCATCTTTTCATGTGTTTGTTAGCCATGTGTATGTCTTCGCTGGAGAAATGTCTGTTTAGGTCTTTTCCCACTTCTTGATTGGATTCTTTGTTTTTCTGGCATTGAGTTGTATGAGTTACTTGTATATATTGGAAATTAATCCTTTGTCAGTTGTTTCATTTGCTATTATTTTTTCCCATTCTGAGGATTGTCTTTTCATCTTGCTTATAGTTTCCTTTGCTGTACAAAAGCTTTTAAGCTTAATCAGGTCTCACTTGTTTACTTTTGTTTTTATTTCCATTACTGTAGGAACCGTGGGTCATAGAGGATCTTGCTTTGATTTATGTCATCGAGTTTTCTGCCTATTTTTCCTCTAAGAATTTTACAATTTCTGGCCTTACATTTAGGTCTTTAATCCATTTTGAGTTTATCTTTGTGTATAGTGTTAAGGATCCTGACGCTGGGAAAGATTAAGGGCAGGAGGAGAAAGGGATGACAGAGGATGAGATGCTTGAATGGCATCACCGACTCAATGGACATGAATTTGGGTAGACTCCGGGAGTTGGTGATGGACAGGGAGGCCTGGTGTGCTGCAATTCATGGGGTCGCAAAGAATCAGACATGAGTTAGCAACTGAACTAAACTGAACTGATAGTGTTAAGAAGTGTTCTAATTTCATTCTTTTACATGTGGCTGTCCAGTTTTCCCAGCACAACTTATTGAAGAGGCTGTCTTTCCCCCATTATGTATTATTGCCTCCTTTGTCAAAAACAAGGTACCCATAGGTGCATGGATTTACTTTTGGGTTTCCTACCTTGTTCCATTGGTCTATATTTCTGTTTTTGTGCCAGTACCATACTGTCTTTATGACGGTAGCTTTGTAGTATAATCTGAAGTCAGGAATGTTGATTCCTCCAGTTCGATTCTTCTTTCTCAAGACTGCTTTGGCTATTTGGGGTATTTTGTGTTTCCATATCAATTGTTAATTTTTTTGTTCTAGTTCTGTGAAAGATGCCATTGGTAATTTGATAGGGATCACATTGAATCTGTAGATTGCATTTGGTAGTATAGTCATTTTCACAGTATTGATTCTTCCTACCCAGGAACATGGAATATCTCTCCATTTGTTTATGTAATCTTTGATTTCTTTCATTAGTGTCTTATAATTTTCTGTGTACAGTTCTTTTGTTGCCTTCAGTTCAGTTCAGTCACTCAGTTGTGTCTGACTCTTTGCAACCCCATGAATTGCAGCATGCCAGGCCTCCCTGTCCATCACCAACACCCGGAGTTCACTCAGACTCACGTCCATCGAGTCAGTGATGCCATCCAGCCATTACATCCTCTGTCATCCCCTTCTCTTCCTGCCCCCAATCCCTCCCAGCATCAGAGTCTTTTCCAATGAGTCAACGCTTCGCATGAGGTGGCCAAAGTACTGGAGTGGTCAGTTCAGTTCAGTTCAGTGCAGTCGCTCGGTTGTGTCTGACTCTTTGCGACCCCATGAATTGCAGCATGCCAGGCCTCCCTGTCCATCACCAACTCCAGGAGTTCACTCAGACTCACGTCCATCAAGTCAGTGATGCCATTCAGCCATCTCATAAGTAAGTTTACTCCTAAATATTTATTTCTTTTTGTTACAGTGGTGAATGGGATTGATTTCTTAATTTCTCCTTCTGATTTTTCATTGTTAGTATATAGAAATGCAAGTGATTTCTGTGTATTGATTTTGTTTCCTGCAGCTTGGCTAAATTCACTGATTAGCTCTAGCAATTTTCTGATACTGTCTTTAGGGATTTCAATGTACACTATCATGTCATCTGCAAAGAGTGAGAGCTTTACTTGTTCTTTTACAATCTGGATTTCTTTTATTTCTTTTTCTTCTCTGATTGCTGTAGCTAGGACTTCCAGAACTATGTTGAATAATAGTGGTGAAAGTGGACACCCTTGTCTTGTTCCAGGTCTTAGGGAGAATGCTTTCAGTTTTTCACCATTGAGAATAATGTTTGCTGTAGGCTTATCATATATGGCTTTTACTATGTTAAGGTAGGTTCCTTCTATGCCCATATTTTAAAGAGTTTTAATCATAAATGGGTGCTGAATTTTGTCAAAGGCTTTTTCTGCATCTATTGAGACTATCGTATGGTTTTATCTTTCAATTTGTTAATATGGTGTATCACATTGCTTGATTTGCATATATTGAAGAATGCTTGCATTCCTGGAATAAACCCAGCTTGATCAAGGTGTATGAGCTTTTTGATGTGTTGCTGAATTCTCTTTGCTAAAATTTTGTTGAGGATTTTTGAATCTATGTTCATCAGTGATATTGGCCTGTAGTTTTCTTTCTTGTCTGATGTTGTTGTCTGGTTTTGGTATCAGGGTGATGGTGGCCTCATAGAATGAGTTTGGAAGTGTTTGTTCCTCTGCAAATTTTGGAAAGATTTTTAGAAGGCTAGGCATTAGCTCTTCTCTACATGTTTGATAGAATTCTCCTGTGAAGCCATCTGGTTCTGGGCTTTTGTTTTCTGGAAGATTTTTGATCTCGGCTTCAATTTCAATGCTTGCAATTGGGTTGTTCATAATTTCTATTTCTTCCTAGTTCAGTCTTGGAAGATTGAACTTTTCTAAGATCCTATCCATTTCTTCCAGGTTATCCATTTTATTGCCATACAGTTGTTCATGATAGTCTCTTATAATCCTTTGTATTTCTTCATTGTCTGTTTTAACCTCTTCTTTTCTATTTTTAATTTGTTGATTTGACTTTTCTCTCTTTTTCCTTCTGAGTCTGGCTAAAGGTTTGTCAATTTTGTTTATCTTCTCAAAGAACCAGCTTTTAGTTTTATTAATCTTTACTATTGGTTCTTTCATTTCCTTTTCATTTATTTCTACTCTGATATTTATGATTTATTTCCTTCAATTTTGGGGGCTTTTTTTGGTTCTTCTTTTTCCAGTTGTTTTAGTTGTAAAGTGTGGTTGTCTATTCGATATTTCTCTTGGTTCTTGAGGTAGGATTGTATTGTTATGAACTTCCCTCTTAGAACTGTTTTGCTGCATCCCATAGGTTTTGAGTTGTCATGTTTTCATTGTCATTTGTTTCTAGAAATTTTTTTATTTCCCTTTTGATTTCTTCAGTAAACCATTGGTTATTTCAAAACATGTTGTTTAATCTCTATGTGCTTTTGTTTTTTACAGTTGTTTTTTTTTCTTATAATTGATATCTAGTCTCATAGAGCTGTAGTGGAGAAGATGCTTGATACAATTTTCTTAAATGTACTGAGGTTTGGTTTGTGACCCAAATCAAGCCTGGTCTACCCTGGAGAATATTCCATGTGCACTTGAGAAGATGATGTATTCTGCATTTGGATGGAATGTCCTGAAGATATCAATGAGATCCATCTCATCTAATGTATCATTTAAGACTTGTGTTTCTTTATTAATTTTCTGTTTTGATGACGTGTCCATTGGTGTGAGTGGGGTGTTAAAGTCTCTTACTATTATTGTGTTATTGTCAGTTTCTCCTTTTATGTCTGTTAGTGTTTGTCTTATGTATTGAGGTGCTCCTATGTTGGGTGCATAGATGTTTACAATTATTATATCTTCTTCTTGGATTGATTCCTTGATCATTACGTAGTGTCCTTCCTTATCTCTTGTAATCTTCTTTATTTTAAGGTCTATTTTGTCTGATGTGAGGATTGCTACTCCAGCTTTCTTTTGCTTCTCATTTGCATGGAATATATTTTTCCATCCTCTCACTTTCAGTCATATGTGTCTTTAGGTCTAAAGTGGTTTTCTTGTAGACAGCATATGTATGGGTCTTGTTTTTGTATCTATCCAGCCAGTTTGTGTCTTTTGTTTGGAGTATTTAGTCCATTTACATGTAAAGTAATCATTGATATATATGTTGCTATTGCCATTTTCTTAACTGTTTGGGGTTGATTTTCTGGATCTGTTTTCTTCTCTTGTATTTCTTGACTATATAAGTCCCTTTAACATTTGTTGTAAAGCTGGTTTGGTAGTACTGAATTCTCTCAACTTTCGCTTGTCTGAAAAGCTTTTTATTTCTCTGTCAATTTTGAATGAGATTTTTGCTGGGTGCAGTAATATTGATTGTAAATATTTCCCTTTCAGTACTTTAAATATATTCTGCCATTCCCTTCTGACCTGCAGAGTTTCTTCTGAAAGATCAGCTGTTAAACTTATGGGGTTTCCCTTTTATGTTACTTGTTGCTTTTCCCTTGCTGCTTTTAATATTCTTTCTTTGTGTTTAGTCTTTGTTAGTTTGATTAGTATGTGTCTTGCCATGTTTCTCCTTGGGTTTATCCTGTATGGAACTTTTTGTACCTCTTGAACTTGATTGACTGTTTCTTTTTCCATGTTGGGTAAATTTACAACTATAATCTCTTCAAAAATTTTCTCATATCCTTTATTTTTCTCTTCTTCTTCTGGGACCCCTATAATTTGAATGGTCATGCGTTTGATACTGTCCCAGAGATCTCTGAGACTATCCTTAGTTCTTTTCATTCTTTTTACTTTATTCTTCTCTTCAGAGCATTTTATCTTCCAACTCACTGATTCGTTCTTCTGCTTCAGAGAGTCTGCTACTGATTCCTTCTAGAGTATTTTTAATTTCAGTAATTGTGTTGTTTGTCTCTGTATGTTTATCCTTTAATTCTTCTAGGTCTTTGTCAATTGATTCTTGCATTTTCTCCATTCTGTTTTTGAGGTTTTTGATCATCTTTACTATCATTATTCTGAATTCATTTTCAGGTAGTTTGCCTATTTCCTCTTCATTTATTTGAACTTCTGTGTTTCTAGTTTTTTCCTTCATTTGTGTAGTATTTCTCTGCCTTTTCATTTTTTTTTTTTAACTTATTGTGTTTGAGGTCTCCTTTTCCCAGGCTTCAAGGTTGAATTCTTTCTTCCTTTTGGTTTCTGCCCTCCTAAGGTTGGTCCAGTGGGTTGTTGGGTGAGATTTTTGCTGAGTTTTGTTTGTCTGTTTGTTTGTTTTTCCTCTGATGGGCAAGATTGAGTGAGGTGGTAATCCTGTCTGTTGATGAGTAGGTTTGTATTTTTGTTTTGTTGTTTAGATGAGATATCATGCACAGGGTGCTACTGGTGGTTGGGTGATGGTGGGTCTTGTATTCAAGTGGTTTCCTTTGTGTGAGTTTTCACTATTTGATACTCCCTAAGGTTAGTTCTCTGGTAGTCTAGGGTCTTGGAGTCAGCACTCCCACTCCACAGACTCACGGTTTGATCTCTGGTCAGGAATGAAGATCCCACAGGTGGTTTATTATGGCATTAAGTGAGATTAAAACAAATACCCCAAAACAAGTAACCAAAGATGAACCCCAGATGGCAGTTACAAAATCAGGCAAATACTAAATAATGGAATGCACACATATACATATATACCCATACGTAAAATCAAAGCAATCCAGCAAATATAAAGTACAATAGATTGACCTGGCAAAGAAAGGAAATAAAAAATTATACCTACCAGTTAAGAACAAAACTAACTAAAGCACAAACTGGAAAACAAAACTAAAGCAAGGTGCCAACTTGGGAATAAAGCAATCAAAACAAAACTAACAAATATATTGAGAGGAAAAGAAAGAAAAAAGAAAGAAAGAACAGACACCCAAAGTTAAATAGATGTAGATAAAGAGGATTTATATACATTAAAAATTAGGTTCAAGGGGAAAAGAGCAGTAAGAGAAGCAACAAAGAAATAAATGTAGAAAAAATAATAACAGGTTTAAAAAAATAAAATTAAAAAAGAGACAAAAAAAAAAAAAGGAAGAAGAAGAAGAAAAGAAAAAGGAAAACTCCACAGAACAGCAGAAGCCCAGTGTAGAGGCAGAGGTTTATAACAACAATAAAAAATGTAACTGGGAAAAAAAAAAAAAACCTCAAAAGCTTAATTAGATTTCATAGTGCCAATAAAATCAATAACTGCAATGGGGCAGGGTGGGGGAGGGGAAAAATCTGAAAGTATCTACAGAACAAGTAAAAACAAAAAAATAATAAATGTTTTTCTTGGGTCACTGCTATCAGTGTCCTTTCCCTCACTGGGAGTCACAGTCCACCTCACCTCCCTAGGATGCCCTCCAACACTGCTGATCTCTGCACCTGCTGTGGGGGCAGCTCAGATGCTAATCTAGTCCTACTCCTGTGTGTTCTTGCCTCCAATGTCCACAGCTATCAGAACTAGTGCGTTTTGTTTTGTGGGAACTCTCAATGTCCTTTTATGTATGCCATAGACACAGAGTCTGCCTAGCTGGTCATTTGGATTTAATCTTCAGCTTGTACAGCTTGTGGGAAGGTTTTGAGTCTTCTTCCTTAGCCACACTGCCTCTGGGTTTCAAGAGTGGTTTTATTTACACCTTTGCATGTGGGTCATCCACTGGGGTTTGCTCCTGAGGCTGCCTTGGAGGATTTGGGTCTGCCACAATGAGTGCCAGGTGTGGAGGTTGCGCAGTTGCTTGGGTTACAGGGATTCTGGCAGCACCAGCCACTAAGGGGAGTTGGTAGCTAGGGCTGCAGGAAATACAGTGCTTTAGAAGGGTATGGCAACCAGTATTGGCCAATACGCTCCAACATTCTTGCCTGGAGAAGCCCCTTGACAGAGAAGCCTGGCATGCCACAGTCCACAGGGTCATAAAGAGCTGGATATGATTGAAGTGACCCTGAATGCATGGATTCAAAACTTTTTTGCCTGTGACAGTTCTGCCCCAGTGAGGTTGAGCATGAAGGTAGCACAGCTGCTTGGCTTACAGGGACCCTGGCAGCACCAAGTGTGCAGGGACACGGACTGTCTCTGCCACAGGAGTTATGGCCCTATCAGAGTCTTTTTTTTTTTTGAGCCTCTTGTAGCAGCTGATCAGAAGGCCTCTTTGGCCAGTTTTTCTCCATAGCTCTCCCTATTCAGACACTTAGAGGGCTCCCTTACCTGGGATCCTTCTCTGTTGTTCGGCACATCAGGCATATAGAGGGGACCCCCTGGCTGCAGTCCTACTGTAGATCGGCATGTCAGGCACTTAAAGGGGCACCCTGGGTAGGGTCCTACTCTGTAGTTCAGTGTATCAGGCATATGATGGGCCAGCCTCTCTGTTGTTCAGCTCTGGATGCTGGAGTGTGGGGAGAGAGAGGCTATGGTGACGGCTCCACCAACTACGTGTTACTCAGCAGTATCACCTTATTCCATGGATGCCTGTCTTTCCTCCACAGACATTTCCCACTACAGTCTCTTCCCTCACATCCCCTCTATCCCATCTCTCTGCAGTCAACAGCAGCCCTCGTACTGGGATTTCTCCACAATCCCTAAACTCCAGCTCCAAGCTGCTGTGCCTTCTAGGGGACCTGCATTCCCTGTCCAGGGTATGTATGGCTGTGGCAAGGCCTGTCTGATTCTCATTCCATTTAGGCTGCCACAAGCAGCTGTTTCACTCTCAATCTTAAATGTTTCTCCTCTGACTCAGACAATTGCCCAGATGTGGGGATCGGACCCCTGCTTCAGTTCCCCCACCTGCCAAGGGCATGTCCCGTCCTACTAACACTCCTGTTTTTCTCCCTAGTTCCTTCATCCTCCTGAGTCTTGCGTGGTTCTGTATATTCTTTTCCTCTGGTCAGGTACTCCTGTCCCCTCTGAGCTGGTGTTCTGCATGCACTTCTGTGTCTGAAGGTGTATTCCTGATGTATCCATGGAGAGAGAGTGGATGTATTCCACATCCACTTACTCCTCTGCCATCTTGGAGAAGACTCTTGAGAGTCTCTTGGACAGAAAGAGACCAAACCAGTCAATCCTAAAGGAAACCAACCCTGAATATTCATTGGAAGGATTGATGCTGAAGCTGAAGCTCCAATACTTTGCCACCTAATGCAGAGAGCCAACTCATTGGAAAAGACCCTGATGCTAGAAAAGACTGAAGGCAGGAGGAGAAGGGACGTATGTATGGGTGTGAACATGTAACTGATGATTTTTTGTAAGCCTCTTAAGGGTTAGAACTTTGCCTAATTTACAGGGTCTAAGACAGTGATTTCCAACCAGGACAGAGGTGGGAAGGGCCAACAAAAGTCATCTATGAGTTTCCTTGCAAGTACAACCTTTCCCACCTCAACCTCCCTCTCCTGGAAGATTCTGAGACAATCATCAAAATGAGCCATGATTACTGATGAGAACCTATGTTATTCCTGAGATGTTTTTGCATAAGAAAAATGATGAGAACCCAGATCCTAAACAATAATATTGCATATTTGTTTAATTCAATTGAGAATGGTCATGTGCTTCATGGTATTTCAAAGTTATAGATATATATAATTATAAGATTATGTCAACTATGTCAATTATTGGAAATGTGAGATAATGTGAAGTAAGTAGGATATACTCATATAAAATAATATGAATACAAGGACTTTATTTATGTAAAATATTCAGGATATTTTACAGAACTGAATAATGCAACTGAATAATGCAATTGGCTTTTGTTTAAATTTTATTGGATCCTTTTCTTTCAAAATTGGGTAAATATAAACCTCAGTATTCCATGACAGATCTTCTATACAAAATTAACTCTCCAGATGCTTCTAGCAATCAGGATCTTTTTACCAAATTAGTGTATGAATGACTTTTGTAGAAATCCCCCTCAGAAATACACAGAACATAAAGTCCTAAGGATAAATCCTTTTTTTTTTTGGTTTGTACTTTTCAGCTTTCTTAAGACACACTTGACCTCCAAACTCTTTCCCCAAGGGACACCTGTTAATATTTCCCAGACCTATTATCTGCATAACAGCCTCAGGGAAAATATGGGTTCAGGGTTTATTTACCCATGTCCATGGGCTTTGGTGACTCATCATGAGTTTTTCCTGTTATAACAGGATGAGGAGCCCCTTTATAGGATCTTAAAATTCTGTTTTCTCTTTACCTTGTCAATCATTTAAAAGGACTTTGAATATTATATCTGATGACATTTTCAATACATATTTCTCTAGACTCTTTTCTTGAAATATATTGGTCAAAATGAGACTATCATAAGATAGGACAAATCCTATAGCACTTATTATATACTGCCAGATGACCTTCCAAAGTGATTGAACAACTTCATTATTTTATGAAATATAAATGTATTTTTACATTAATTCACTGAATGTAAAGTAGTGGCTTACACTTGTTTTAAATTATATTCTTTAATTATTATAAAGGTTGAAACTTCCCCACATGTTTTGTCACCATGTTTACTAATCTATAAATTACTCACATCGTCTTAATTCTTGTTAAACTTGGCTATCTTTGTGAAAAGTTAGAAATATACTCAGGAAGTAGAAATGGAAACTGAATACAAACTACTTGATTTTTTTTTTTTTTTTTTAACATGGGACTAAAAAATCAGGCCCAGTTGACTGAACTAGAAGAAGGCAGCCTCACCTCTTCCCTCTCCCCACATCTCACCCTCTCTTCTCTCCCCAGAGAATGTAAGCTTCATGAAAGCAAGGAGCATGTCAGTCTTTTCATTTACACTGTGCTTGTCATGTAGTTGGTACTTAATAAATAGTAATGGAGAGAAAGAAGAAGGAAACAAGGGAGGATGGAGGGAGGCCTTGTCCTTCTCAAAAATGTCCTAGTAATTACATTATCCTTGAATTTATTTAGCATTTAACAACATAAAATGTACTGTAATTATTTTTTTTTTCGTATTTTCTCGATCAAGTCACATAAACCCACTGGCTCCATTTTACTGGACGGGTCTGGGAGGAGATTCTCTGAGGTTCCATTTGGTCTTAAGACGATGCTGTGATCTGAAAGATATATTCCAAGAAGAACTTCAGTCCAAACTTCACTAGAGAAAAAAATTTACATATCCAGTACAAGCAGGAGTGTCCCTTTTTTGGACTTTCCCCATCCCTTGCACGAATGGGCACACACACACGATCACACACACACACACACACACACGCACACACACATGATCACAGGCTAATTCCTGCCTGAGAATCTTTGCTCAGGGAATTTCCCCTCCTAAAATACCCTATCCTTCCCTCTCTGCTCACCTACATCCTTCCTACCCTTCAAAGCTTTGCATAAGTTGTATTTGAAGCCAAAGAATCGTAAAGCTGCTGCCTCTATATTGTCTTGACTTTCTGTTTTTCCTCTTAAAAGTTTTAAGATTCCTGTGAGCCCCTCCAGACTTCTTCAGTAAAGATGGCCAGCAGCTCCAGCAGATCACCAGGCAGGGACCCTGTCCCTGCCCACTTCTGATGAAACTCTCAGACCTTGGAGAGGTCCCTGGCCATGCCCCGGGGCAATCCCCCCGGGGCCTGGAGCTGACGTGGTTTGAACTCCCACGCAGAGCTGCTCTGCCCTACTTCTGGATTTTACTGTAACTTGCTTAGCAGCCAGAGGTGCTGAAGATGCAGAAAGGCCCTGTGGGTTTGCTTTTGATAATGTTTCCAAAACTGTTAGCATTTCCTGCCCTTGTTAATAGTCTCCTTGAACTCTTTTTTTTTTTTTTTTTCTTTTTTGTGGTCATTGCCTGTCCTTCCTGGGCTTCATCCCATTATTCCTTATTATTCATTTTGATTATTCACAGTTCTCTTTCTCAGTGTTTCTCATCAGCATGCTATGACTTTCCACATTCCATTTCTGTCTCCTTTGCCCCATACTACCCTCCCCCAAACACCCTGATCTCCCCTGCCTTTCTTCCTTCTGTAATCACTGTGATATCTTTCCTCTGGCATCCAGTTACTGTCCCTTACTTCCGTTAATGTTATTTAAGTAACAAGCTTCTTAAGGAAAAAATAATCCAAGTCATTTAGTGGAATATTTGATACCAGACCAATCTTAGTTCAAATTTGACTTTTGACCCTAGTTGTTTGACCTTGGGTGAGTTACTTTAACTGATTTGAGTCTCAGCTTTAACCTCTCTTAAAGAAGGATGATGGGGCTTCCTAGGTGGTGCAGTGGTAAAGAACCCACCTATCAATACAGGAGACATAAGAGACATGAGTTAGATCCCTGGGTCAGGAAGATCCCCTGGAGAAGGAAATGGCAACCCACTTCAGTATTCTTGCCTGGGAAATCCTATGGACAGAGGAGCCTGACAGACTACAGTCTGTGGGGTTGCAAAGAGTCAGGCACAACTGAGTGACTTTATACACACACACATACACACACACACACACACACACAAAGAGGGATGATACATTTCAAGTTTCACATATTGTAAGGTTCAACGAGTTACTTTCAGAGAGTGCTTGATATCTAACAGGTAATATTTCTCTTCTATTTCTATTTTCTACCTTTTTATGATGAAATTAACTCTGTTTGTCTATGATTGTTAGCTTTCTATTCGTTCATTTATCCAGCAAGCACTTGAGCACTGAGTACAGGGGAGGCACGGGTAGGATTGGAGATACGTTGATGAAATGTGCTAGGCAATGTCACTGCTTTCAGAGTTTATGGTCTAGAGGGAGACTCAGGCAAGTAAACTGGCATCCTGCTCATCATCCTCCCTGCCCCCTGCTTAGGAAAATCTTCATGAGCACATGTTTCCATGTGTCAGATACTGTGTTTCATGTTAGAATCCCACATGAGTACCACTTCCCCTTGAGGAGCTGCAGCTTTGCAACTGCTTTATGTGTCAGATAGAATGATAATTCAAAGAAAGAAGTGACCATTTATGGAGCGGATCAGAGAGAGGAGAAGGGTGGGGTGGGCTTCACTGAAGAGGTGAGTCTGGGAGGGGTTGCAGATCATGTTCAGGGTTGTGGAGTAGGGTTCCAGAGCGAGCTCTATATCTGAAAGATAACAATATAAAGTCATATGGCTCTCCTGGGCAATGAGAGTGCTGCAAGGAATTTAGTTCTGCTGGTGTATAAGCAACAAGGTGGAGAATGGTAGGAAATGTGCTGATTAGTCATGAGGGACTTGACTTGAATGCCATGACTGAGAGTTTGTGTTTCGGAAGCACAGGAGAGTCAGTAAAGTACATACAGAAATTCATTTAAGAAATCTAAATCTACTGGCTTGTATAGCACAGGGGACTCTACTAAGTATTCTGTAAAACTTATATAGGAAAGGAACTTGAAAAAGAATGGGGAAAAAATGTAAGCCACTCAGTCATGTCCAACTCTTTGAGAACCCACTGACTGTAGCCCACCAGGCTCCTCTATCCAAGGAATTCTCTGGGCAAGAATACTGGAGTGTGTAGCCATTCCCTTCAGTAGAGGATTCACAACCCAAGGACTGAATCTGGGTCTCCTGCTTTGCAGGCAGATTCTTTACTGTCTGAGCGACGATGGATAGATATATATAAATACTGGACTCACTGTGCTGTATACCTGAAATAGGCACAATACTGTAAGTCAACCATACTTCAATTAAAAAATTTTTTTTAAAGAGGTAGATAGGGAAGAGTCAGAAGGCAGGGGATCTAGGAACTAGGATGCTGTGTCTCTCTAACAAATGAGGAAACTAAGGTATGGAGAGGAAAAGGAGCAGTTTTCAAGGTCATAGAAGGGACAAGATGGGATTCAGACCTAGGTAACCTGACTCTAGAGCCTACATTCTAGCATGTTTGATGAACTGAAAATGAAATAACACAGATAATTGTAAACCTTAAACTTTAGTCACTCATAAGCTTTATGTTTAATTTTTAAAGTTCATTTATTTTCATTTGTAACTGACATGGAGTATAGTTGCTTTACAATGTTGTGTTAGTTTCAGGTGTACAGTTAAGTGATTCAGTTGCACATATACAAATATCTATTCTTTTTCAGATTCTTTCCCATATGGGTTATTACAGAACACTGAGCAGAGTTCTTTGTGCTGTACAGTAGATCCTTATTGATTATTTTGTATATAGTAGTGTATATATGGTAATCACAAACTTCAAATTTATCCCTCCAACCCCCCTCCACCTTTCCCCTTTGTTAATCATAAGTTTGCTATCTAAGTCTGTGAGACTGTTTCTCTTTTGTACAAACACTTTTCTACACTGAGTACAATTTTTGTAGGTTCCACATATAAGTGATATCATATATTTGTCTTTCTCTGTCTGACTTTATATGATAATTTCTAGGTTCATCTATGTTGCTGCAAATGGCATTTCATTTTTTTTTTTATGGCTGAACAAAGGTCCATCTAGTCAAGGCTATGGTTTTTCCTGTGGTCATGTATAGATGTGAGAGTTGGACTGTGATGAAAGCCGAGCACCGAAGAATTGATGCTTTTGAACTGTGGTGTTGGAGAAGACTCTTGAGAGTTCCTTGGACTGCAAGGAGATCCAACCAGTCCATTCTGAAGGAGATCAGCCCTGGGATTTCTTTGGAAGGAATGATGCTAAAGCTGAAACTCCTGTACTTTGGCCACCTCATGTGAAGAGTTGACTCATTGGAAAAGACTCTGATGCTGGGAGGGATTGGGGGCAGGAGGAGAAGGGGACGACAGAGGATGAGCTGGCTGGATGGCATCACCGACCCAACGGACGTGAGTCTGAGTGAACTCCGGGATTTGGTGATGGACAGGGAGGCCTGGCGTGCTGCGATTCATGGGGTCGCAGAGTTGGACACAACTGAGCGACTGAACTGAATATCCGATTGTATATATGTACCACATCTAAATACATTCATCTCTTGGACATTTAGATTGCTTCCATGTCCTGTTGTAAATAGTGGCTGCAATGAACATTGGGGTGCATGAATCTTTTTGAATTATGAATTTCTTCAGGTATATGCCCAGGAGTGGGATTTCTGGGTCATATGGTAGTTCTACATTCAGTTTTTTCAGGAACCTCCATATTGTTGTCCATGGTGGCTGTTCCAGTTTATAGTCCCTGCATTCCAGCTTACATTTCCTACAGTGTAGTAGGGTTGCCTTTTCTCCAAACTCTCTCCAGCATTTATGTTTGTAGACTTCTTAATGATGGCCATTTCTGACTGGTGTGAGGTGGGACCTCATTGCAGTTCTGATTTGTGTTTCTCTAATAATTAGCAATGTTGAGCATCTTTTCATGTGCTTTTTAACCATCTATATGCTTTGGAGAAATGTGCATTTAGGACATTTAGGTCTGCCCATTTTTCAACTGGGATTTTTTTTTTTTTTAATTGAGCTGCATGACCTGTTGCCTTGTCATTTGTACTGTTTGCAAATAATTTTTTTTTTCTCATTCTGTGGCTTGTCTTTTCATTTTGCTTATGCTTTCCTTTGCTGTGCAAAAGCTTTAAATTTAATTAGGTCCAAATTGTTTGCTTTCATTTTTCATTACCTTAGGAGGTGGATCCAAACTATATTTTTATTGCTGTGATTTATGTCACAAAGTGTTCTATGTTTTCCCTCTAAGGGTTTTATAGTGTCCAGTCTTTCATTTAGATCTTTAATTCATTCTGAGTTTATTTTTGTATATGGTATTAGAGAATGTTCTAATTTCACTCTTCTACATGTAGTGGTCCAGTTTTTCAAGTGCCACTTATTGTAGAGACTGTCTTTGTTGTATATTCTTGCTTCCTTTTGTCAGATTAATTGACCATAGGTGTGTGGGTTTATTTCTCCTGTTTCATTGATCTATAAGTCTGTCTTTGTGCCAGTGCTACATTATTTTGATTTCTGTAGCTTTATAATATAGTCTGAAGTCAGGGAGACTTATTTCTCCAGCTCCATTTTTCTTTCTCAAGATTGCATGTACTATTTGGGGGCTTTTGTTTTTCCACACAAATTTTAAGATTTCTTGTTCTAGATCTGCAGAAAATAGTATTGGTAATTTGATAGGGATTGCATTGAGTTTGTAGATTACTTTGGGTAGTATAGTGATTTTGATAATATTGATTTTTCTGATCCAAGAATATGGCACACTTTTCCACCTGTGTCATCTTCAATTTCTTTCATCAGTATCTTATAGTTTTTGGAGTATAGGTCTTTTGTCTCCTCAGATAGGTTTATTTCTAGGTATTTTATTCTTTTTGATGTAATGGTAAATGAAATTGTTTCCCTAATTTATTTTTCTCATGTTTCATGGTTAGTATATAGAAATGCAACCAATTTCTGCATATTAATTTTGTATCCTGCAATTTACCAAATTCTGACTAACTAATAGTTTTCTGGTAGCATCTTCAAGGTTTCTTGTGTATAGTATCATGTCATCTGAAAACAGTGACAGTTTGACTTCTTCTTTTCCAGTTTGTATTCTTTTTTATTCCCTTTTTGCTCTCTAATTGCCATGTCTAGGACTTTCAAAGCAATCTTGAATAAAAGTGGCCAGAATAGATCCTTGTCTTGTTCCTGATTGTAGAAGAAATGCTTTCAGGTTTTCCCTGTTGAGTGTGATGTTAGCTGTGGGTTTGTCACATATGGCCTTTATTGTGTTGAAGTATGTACCCTTTATGCTCACTTTCTGGGGAGTTTTTATCATCAATGGGTGTTGGATTATGTCGAAAGCTTTTCCTGCATCTATTAAGGTGATCATATGGTTTTTATGCTTCAGTTAGTTAATGTAGTATATCACATTGATTGATTTACAGATATTAAATAATACTTGCATCCTTGGGATAAATCCCACTTGATCATAGCATGTGATTCCTTAATTGCTGGATTCTGTTTGCTAAGATTTTGTTGAGGATTTCTGCATCTATGTTTATTAGTGATATTGGCCTATAATTTTCCTTCTTTGTTGTATGTCTGTCTGGTTTTGGTATTAGAGCGATGGTGGCCTCATAGAAAAATTTTCGAAGTGTTCCTTTCTCTTAAGTTTTTTAGAATAGTTTCAGACGGATAGGTGTTAACTCGTCTCCAAATGTTTGATGGAATTTATCCATGAAGCCATCCGGTGCTGGACTTTTGCTTGTGATTGGTCTGTTCATATTTTCTGTTTCTTCCTGGTTCTGTCATGGGAGATTGTAGCTTTCTAAGGATTTGTTCATTTCTTCTTGGTTTTCCATTTTATTGGCATATAGTTGTTTGTAGTATTCTCTTATGATCCTTTGCCTTTTTGTGGTATTAGTCAAAACTTTTCAATTTCTAATTTCATTGATTTGAATCCTCTCCCATCACTTATTTCTGCTCTGATCTTTATGACTTCTTTCCTTCTACTAACTTTGAGTTTTGTTTATTCTTTTTTCCCTAGTTGCTTTAGATGTAAGTTTAGGTTGTTTATTTGAGATTTTTCTTGTATTGCCATAAACTTCCTTCTTAGAACTGCTTTTGTTGCATCCCATAGGTTTTGGGTCATTGTGTTTTCATTGTCATTTATCACTAGGTATTCTTTTATTTCCTCTTTGACTTCTTCAATGATCTATTTATTGTTTAGCAGTGTATCATTTCTCTTCCATGTGTTTATGTTTGTTTGTTTGCTTTACAGGTTTTTATTTTTCTTTTAGTTGATTTATTATCTCATAGTGTTGTGGTTGGAAAAGATGCTTAATATGATTTAAACTTTCTTAAATTTACTGATGCTTGATTTGTGGCCCAACATGTGAACTATTCTGGGGAATGTTCTAAGTGCACTTGAAAAGAATGTGTATTCTGCTTTCAGATGGAATGCTCTATAATTATCAATTAAGTCTGTTTGGTCTAATGTGTCATTTAAGGCCTGTGTTTCCTTACTAATTTTCTGTCTGGAAGATCTGTCCATTGATATACGTGGCATGTTAAAGCCCCCCACTATTATTGTGTTACTTTCAATTTTTCCTTTTATGGCTGTTAGCATTTGTCTTATATATTAAGGTCCTCTTATGTTGGGTGCATACGTATTTGCAATTGTTATATCTTCTTGAATTGATCCCTTGATTGTTATTTAGTATCCTTCTTTGTCTCTTGTAACAGACTTTATTTTAAAGTAAAGACTGTTACTATTTTGTCTGATATGAATGTTGCTACTCCAAGTTTATTTTGATTTTTATTTGCATGGAATAGCTTTATCCATCCCCTCACTTTCAGTCTCTCTGTGTCCTTAGATCTAAAATGGGTCTCTTGTAGACAGCATATATATGGGTCTTATTTTTGTATCTATCAAGCCAGTCTATATTTTGGAGCATTTAATCCATTTACATCTAAGGTAATTATCAATATGTGTGTCTTACTGCCATTTTGTTAACTGTTTTGGATTTGTTTTTGTTTTGTTTTTTCCTTCCCTGTTTTGTTCTCTTCTTTTTCGATTTGATACCTATCTTCAGTATTATGCTTGAATTCTTTTTCTTTGTGTGTATGTGTATATCTAGTATAGAATTTTGGTTTGTAGTTACCATGAGGTTTTCATACAGGAGTCTACACACACACACAAGTTGTCTTTAAGTTGCTGGTCTCTTAATTTCCAATGCACCCAATATCCTGCATTTGTATTCTCTTCTCATGATTGCTGGTTTTGAGATCACATTTGTGTGTGGATGATTTCCTATATTTTTTGTATGTTACCTTTACCAGTGAGCGTTCCCATTCATAATTTTCTTGTTTCTAGTTAAGCCCTTTTCTTTTCCATCTAGAGAATTCCCTTTTGCATTTCTTGTAATGTTGGTTTGGTGGTGTTGAATTCTCTTTAGCTTTTGCTTGTCTGTAAAGCTTTTGACTTCTCTGTCAGCTCTGAATGAGAGCCTGGCTGGATAGAGTATTCTTGGTTGTAAGTTTTCCCTTTCATAACTTTAAATATATTGTGGCACTACCATGAAATTAAAAGATGCTTACTCCTTGGAAGTAAGGTTATGACCAACCTAGACAGCATATTGAAAAGCAGAGACATTACTTTGCCAACAAAGGTCCGTCTAGTCAAGGCTATGGTTTTTCCAGTGGTCATGTATGGATGTGAGAGTTGGACTGTGAAGAAAGCTGAGCACCAAAGAATTGTTGCTTTTTGAACTGTGGTGCTGGAGAAGACTCTTGAGAGTCCCTTGGATTGCAAGGAGATAACCAGTCCATCCTAAAGGAGATCAGTCCTGGGTGTTCTTTGGAAGGACTGATGCTGAAGCTGAAACTCCAATACTTTGGCCACCTCATGCGAAGAGTTGAGTCATTGGAAAAGACTCTGATGCTGGGAGGGATTGGGGGCGGGAGGAGAAGGGGACAACAGAGGATGAGATGGCTGGATGGCATCACTGACTCGATGGACATGAGTCTGAGTGAACTCCGGGAGTTGGTGATGAACAGGGAGGCCTGGCATGCTGCGATTCATGGGGTCGCAAAGAGTTGGACATGACTGAGCAACTGAACTGAACCGAACTGACCCTCTTGACCTGCAGAGTTTCTGTTGACAAATTTTCTGATAATCTTTTGGGGATTCCCTTGCATGTTATTTGCTTTTTTACCTTGTTGCTTTTAATGTTTTCTCTTTGTCTTTAATTTTTGTCAATCTGGTTAATGTGTGTCTCTCTGTGTTCCTTCTTGGGTTAATCTTGTATAGGATTGTTTGCACTTCCTGGACTCTTGCCTGGAAAATCCCATGGATGGAGGAGCCTGGTAGGCTGCAGTCCATGGGGTCGCGAAGAGTTGGACACAACTGAGCTACTTCACTTTCACTTTCCACTTTCATGCATTGGAGAAGGAAATGGCAACCCACTCCAGTGTTCTTGCCTGGAGAATCCCAGGGATGGGGGAGCCTGGTGGGCTACCATCTATGGGATCGCACAGAGTCGAACATGATTGAAGCGACTTAGCAGCAGCAGGACTTGGGTGACTGTTTCTTTTCTTGTTAGGGAACCTTTCAGCTGTTATGTCTTTAAGTATTTTCTCCGGCCATTTCTCACTTTCTTCCCCATCTAGGACCCCTGTAATGTGAATATTGGTGTGTTTAATATTATTCCAGAGGTATCTTAATCTGTTCTTATTTCTTTTCATTCTTGTTTCTTTATTCTGTTCCACAGCAGAAATTTCCACCATTCAGTCTTCCAGATCACTTATCTATTTTCCTGTCTCATTTATTCTATTAATTCCCTCTAGTATATTTTTCATTTCATTTATTGTATTATTCAATTGTTTGTTCTTTATATCTTCTAGCTTTGTTAAAAATTTCTTGTATCTTCTCACTCTGTGCCTCCATTCTTTTTCCAAGATCTTGAATCATCTTTACTGTCATTACTCTGAATTCTTTTCCTGGTAGATTGTCCATCTCCATGTCACTTAGTTGTTCTTGGGTTTTATCTTGTTCCTTCATCTGGGACATACTCCTCTGCTGCCTCATTTTGTCTAATTTTTTCTGTCTGTATCTGTTCCTCAGGCTATACGATTGAAGCTCTTTTGCTTCTGGTGTCTGCCCCCTAGAAGGTGAGACTATTCTAGAGGCCTGTGCAGACTTCTTGTTGGGAGGGACTGGTGCTTGCCCACTGGTGGGTCTTGTCCCTCTATTGGGCAGACCATGTCAATGACTGTGTTTAGAGGTGACTGTGGACCATGGAAGACTTTAGACAGCCTGTCAGCTGGTGGGTTGGGCTGTGTTCCCACCCTGTTCATTGTTTGACCTGAGGCATCCCAGCACTGGAATCTACAGGCTGTTGGGTGGGACTTTATCTTAGCATCAAAGTGGTAGCCTCTGGGAGAACTCACACCAATGAGTACTCCCCAGTACTTCTACCACAAGTGTCCTTGTCCCCACAGTGAGCCACAGCTACCTCTGCCTCTCCAGTAATCCCTCCAAGATCAACAGATAGGTCTGGCCCAGTCTCCTATGAAGTCACTGGGTCCCAGTGGGCACAAGACTTTGTTTGCACCTTCCTAGAGTGTATTACAGAGAAGGCAATGGCACCTCACTCCAGTACTCTTGCCTGGAAACTCCCATGGATGGAGGAGCCTGGTAGGCTAGAGTCTATGGGGTCGCGAAGAGTTGGACATGACTGAGCGACTTCACTTTCACTTTTCACTTTCAGGCATTGGAGAAGGAAATGGCAGCCTACTCCAGTGTTCTTGCCTGGAGAATCCTAGGGACAGGGGACCCTGGTAGGCTGCCATCTGTGGGGTTGCACAGAGTTGGACACGACTGAAGCGACTTAGCAGCAGCAGCAGAGTGGATTCCTCCAATCCTGTGGAATTTCTGCAATCAAGCCATGCTGGCCTTCAATGCCAGGTGCTCTGGGGGCCTCTCTTCCTGATGCCAGACCCCCAGACTGGGGAGCCTGATGTGGGGGTCAGGATTCTCACTCCTGTGGGAGAAACTCTGTGATAGAATTGTTTTCCAGTTTGTGGGTTGCCCACCTGGAGGGTATGGAACCAGTGGTATTGCAAATATGCCTCTCATACTGTCTGTGGCTTCTTCTTTGTCTTCTGATGTAAAATAGCTTGTTTGTTAGGTTCCAATCTTTGTGGATGGTTGTTCAGCAGTTACTTGTGTAATTTTGATGTTTTTGCTATAGGGAGTGAATTCAAGTCCTTCTACTCTGTCATCTTGACTTCCTCCCCTTCCGTTTAAAAAACCTAAATTTTAGCATCAAAATCCCCCAAAGATTTGTTAATGCACATATTGCTGAGCCCCATCTACAGATTGATTCAGTAGGTGTAAATGGGGCCTGAGGATTTGAAATGCTAATGAGTTCCCAGGTGATGCTGAGACTATAGAAGTTGAAAAGATGGTGAAATCAGAGCATTAGAATACTCAAGAAAAGACAGTGGTATAGTTAGTAAAAATATGCCTTGATGCAAAGGGAGCATGTTCATCAGGAAATTGAGTGTAGAGTCTGTTTGAGGCAGGGAAGCTGATATGAGCAGGGCATAGCTGTGGGAATGTGATGAGGAATTAAGGCCTCACAGAAAGGTGGGTTCATGTTGGAAAGACATGGAAGATAGGACTGGAGATAAGATTAGAAATACAATCCTATCTCAAGACAGATTCCAAAGGGTCTTGAATATCTAGCTATTGAGCTATGGATCCTCTGTGTAGATAATTTAAAGCTTACTGGAACTGGTTTACTCAGTATTTATTTAGGGGTGGTATAAATTATAAATTGGAGAAAGGAGATAAGTTAGAGGGAGACCCCAGTCCCCACCCTCATTGCTCGAGCAGAAGAAGAGCCCCAAGTATGTTCCTCAGACGTTCATTCCTGAGAGTTTTCATCTGGCTTCCTCTTCCTCCTTTACCTAGTTGCCTAAACTTTAAACTTTATGTTCTTATTTATTTTCCATTTCTTTCTCTAACCTGTTTTTCATATTTAATTCATTTGTTAATCTTTTATTTTGTTTAATCTGTAAGTCTGACTTTTTAACATTTCAAATATTTTATATCATTGATGAAATATCTTTAGACATAATCTTTTATCTTTTCCTTTATTATTTTAAGCTTCTTATCTATTTAAACTTTGGCTTCTTATTTATTTAAAGGATCCAGATTTTATTTTTTTAAGTCAAATCATAGGATCTTTAGTAAGAAGGTTTCTTTGGTACTATCTCTCAAATTTAATTCTTATAGCTATTTTTGTTGCATTTATTTTGTTTGCAGGTTCAGAATTTTATTTTCAAAATTTAATACTTGTTCTCATCTTAAATTTTAACCATTTTTGTAAGACTTTGAGGTTTTTATTTTTCTTTCCTTTATTCTCATTCATTTATTTTCTCTTTTCTATAAGGTGTAGAACATCTTTGATTTCCTGGAAATTGTATACTGAAATTTCATTTTTTGCCCCTTTTTGATAAATACAAGCCTTAAAAATCTAAACCTTCTGATATGTATAGTTATATGTATTACAGAGAAGAATAAAATAGGAAAACAGTGATTGTGAGTAGAGGGAGGGCCTGTCTGCAAACTGACATTTAAATAGTGGTCTGAATACAATGAAAGATGCAGCCTCGTATATTTTTGGTATAAGAACCTTTGAGATAACTTGAATAGCATGTACCAAAGCCCTGAGGTAGGAGCATGTCTGATAAGTTCAGACTTAAGGAGACAGTGGCTGAAGGGGCAAAACAGTCAAAAGAAGAGTATTAAATAACATTAGGGAGGAGTGGTGAGTTATAGATATTCATGTATGGCCTTATAGTCATTTTAGTAACACTGGATTTTATTTTCATAAAATTGAGAAGTCCTAAGGGCTTCTAAGTTAGAGAAGGGATATGTTCCCCTTTATACTTGTATAGGATCCCTTTGGTTCTCTTTTGAGAATATACAAGAGAAGGGGAAGGGGAAGAAGAAGGAAGCTAGTCCAATAATCTGGACAAAATATGAGGGTGCAGTTGGGCTAGGGTGGAGGCCATGAAGGTGGTGAGAAGTGGTAAGATTCTTGATAGATATAGAAGTGTGAGTTGACAGAATTTGATGATGCAGTAAATGGGGGGTATGAGAGAGAAAGAGAAGTTGAGGATGACTGAAAAAAATTTGATCTGAGGAGCCAGAAAATAAATTGCCTTATTTTGAGATGGGAAGACTACAAGAGAAGCAGGCAGTACATACAGAGAGCATTGGGGTGGAACCAGGTTTTCAGATTTGATGAGATTAGTTTTCAATAGATTGATTTGCAAGTTTGGATGGTAGACATCCAAATTGAGATATCAAGTACGTAACTGAATAAATGAGTCTGGAGTTCAGCAGTCAAGTTCCATAGAAGATACAAGTTTGCATTTCTGAAGTATTAGCATAGAGATGGTATTTAAAACTGTGACGCTAGATCAGATCACCTAAAACAGTGCTTTTCACTTTAGGACCACAGCTATAGCGAGAAATGCGTATCATGCTACAATGTGGTACACAGGCACACGCATGCTGATTCAAAATGGATGAAACAAAACTGATCCTTACCACAGATGTCGTACTCTGACATTTTCAGTGATATTTCTTTTATTTCATTAAAAATAACTGGTAATTGCCCTCCAACTTAACCTCACCATCCACTAATGGGTGGCAGCCCACATTTTGAAAAGCCTTGACTTAAGATATGAATAAAAGCAGAGAAGAAAAGAGGTTTGAGGATTGAGTTATGGTGCCCAGGGAAAAGTTTGGTGTTTAGGAAATGAGGAGGGGCCAGCACAACAGCCTGAGAAGGTGTGGTCAGTGGAGAACCAGTCCTCTTGGACACCACATGGTCTGTATCTCTGCTCCCAACCCCCCTGGTTCTGGCTCTCTCTCATCTCCCCTCCTCTGGCCACTCTCCTCTCCACTACTTCATTCCATGGATGGGCATTGTATTTCTGATCATCTTATTCGTGATGCCAATTGTCTTGCTGCATCTCACTGTGTGTACTATTCATTGAACCTGGGGTAGGCAATGTATGAGCTGGAAGACTGGAATGAAACTCAAGTTGCTGTAGGAACTACACATGCGTTTATTCTCTCCTGGATGGTACAGTACCTGTAACAGCAGACACACTATATCCTCTCCTCTCCTGGCTGACCCAACAAACACAGCCATGATGCAACAGTAATATGCCTCCCCTTTTTAGGTGGAGGTTATACATGTGCTGGAGAAGACTCTTGAGAGTCCCTTGGACTGCAAGGAGATCCAACCAGTCCATTCTAAAGGAGACCAGCCCTGGGTGTTCTTTGGAAGGAATGATGCTGAAGCTGAAACTCCAGTACTTTGGGCACCTCATGGGAATAGTTGACTCATTGGAAAAGACTCTGATGCTGGGAGGGATTGGGAGCAGGAGGAAGAGGGGACGACAGAGGATGAGACGGCTGGATGGCATCACCGACTCGATGGACGTGAGTTTGAGTGAACTCTGGGAGTTGGTGATGGACAGAGAGGACTGGTGTGCTGCGATTCATGGGGTTGCAAAGAGTCGGACACGACTGAGCGACTGAACTGAACTGAACTGATACATGTGCATAGCACAAAGTAGCCCGTGACCAAGCAAGTACCTCCTGATGTGGATGCACAATGCTGTAAGTGATCTCAGCTGTTACATAGTCATTATTTACAAAAGGTGGGGCAAGAGAGCCTGAACACGCAATCTTGGCTAATTTGCTCTCTCCCCATAGGCATGGAGGCATCCCCTTCGCTGTCTAGAAACTAGTGTGTTTAACTGACATAAATCATGTGTTTGGGACTAACATAGTGGGATTACAGCCCATGCAGAAATGAGGTATAAATCAGTGTTAATTTTTTTTTCTTTCTTTTTAAAATATAGTTGATTTACAGTATTTCAGGTGTACATCAAAGTGATTCAGTTTTAAAATTTATTCTTATTTTTTTACCATTTTTAAATTGAAGAATAGTTAATTCATAATGTGTTAATTTCAGGTGTACAACAAAGTGATCCAGTTATATGTATGTGTATGTGTATATATCTATTCTTTCTCAGATTATTTTCCATTATAGGTTATTATAAGATAATGAATATAGTTCCCTGTGCTATATAATAGGTCCTTGTTTATCTGTTTTATATATACTAGTGTGTATCTGTTAATCTCAAATTCCCAGTTTATCCATATTTTCTTTTCTTAACATTTCTTAGCAATCTGCAGCAGAGCAGACTTCTCACTGGCCCTATTTCTTGTTTGCTGTGCTATGCTGTGCTAAGTTGCTTCAGTTGTGTCTGACTCTTTGCAACCCTATGGACTGTAGCCCATCAGACTCCTCTGTCCATGGAATTCTCCAGACAAGAGTACTGAGTTGGGTTGCTGTGGCCCCCCCTAGGGGATCTTCCTGACCCAGGGATAGAACCCGTGTCTTTTATGTCTTCTGCATTGTCAGGCGGGTTCTTTACCTCTAGTTTAGGCCTTAGGTACTCACCGCAATTTCAGGTCTGCCCAGCCCCTTCTTCCCCCAAGTTCTGTTTTAATTTCCTTTCCCATGTCTAACCAGGAGAGCATGCCAAAATTCTGTTTTTCTATTAAATGGAGAAATGCAGCTTAACTTTGAGCCATCTTTCTCTTTCAGACTAAACATGGGGTCTATTTTTACATAAGTAAGGGCTTATTAAGATGCTTTTCTAAACAAAAAAGAAGTTTTCTTCCCCAAAATAACTCTGCACACCTCTTGAGGGAAGCCAACCTGAATATACAGAGCTTTCAAAACCTAATTTTTCCATTCCTGAATTCTATGTCTGTTGTTATGTACCACATATTGCTTTGCTAATTCTTGGACTCCAAAGAAGAGTTCTGGCAACTGCAACAGTTGGATGGATTGCCACAGTTGCTGATGATAATGCTGTTTCTATTATACTTGATTATTTTAATTTTGAAATAGCTAGTTATATAATTTTATTTATCAAAATGAGTGTATAAACAAAATATAACCAAATATTGAAAAACACACTTTAAAAAATACAAACCCACTTAAAACTTTAAAAATCCAATGTGATAAACTATATTTAAAGCAGGATATCTGACATGATGTCAATATTCAATTAAGGAGACACAAGTTTGTTGTCAGAGGTATAGCTCCCAGGGCTACGATAAAGAAACTTATTTTAAAATTTCTTCTGTAAAAGACTATAAAATGACTCTGTTATCATAGAGCATATGCCAAAGGAATCATTAGTTGCACAGGATATTATGCAATAATGTCAAATATTAAGGCTGTACATTTAAGCTAATTTCCACATTGTTTGACTCCAGGGTTGCATCAGCATGAAAAAAAAAAAAGTGAAGTGATTGTGGAAAATGTTCTTGCTTAGAACAGAGGTTGGTCTGGCATGCTTCCTATTTTGTAAATAAAGATTTGATGGAACATAGCCAAGCCCACTTATTTAGTATTATTTCTGGCTGTTTAGAATAGTGAAGTTGAGCAGTCAGACAGAAACTTTATGGCCTTCCCACTGCCCTTTAAGACTAAAATATTTACTACCTGCACCTTTATAGATAACGCTTGCTGATGGCTTTAGAAGGTCAAAAACTGTTGCTCAAAGTTTTCAGTCTTACCATTATGATGTCTTTCAGTTCAGTTCAGTTCAGTCGCTCAGTCATGTCCGACTCTTTGTGACCCCACGAACCGCAGCATGCCAGGCCTCCCTGTCCATCACCAACTCCCAGAGTTCACCCAGACTCACGTCCATCGAGTCAGTGATGCCATCCAGCCATCTCATCCTCTGTCATCCTCTTCTCCTGCCCCAAATCCCTCCCAGCATCAGGGTCTTTTCCAATGAGTCAACTCTTCACATGAGGTGGCCAAAGTATTGGAGTTTCAGCCTCAGCATCATTCCTTCCAAAGAACACCCAGGACTGATCTCCTTTAGAATGGACTGGTTGGATCTCCTTGCAGTCCAAGGGATTTCCAAGAATCCTCCAACATCACACTTCAAAAGCATCAATTCTTCGGCACTCAGCTTTCTTCACAGTCCAACTCTCACATCCATACATGACCACTGGAAAAACCATAGTCTTGACTAGATGGACCTTTGTTGGTAAAGTAATGTCTCTGCTTTTCAATATGCTATCTAGGTTGGTCATAACTTTCCTTCCAAGGAGTAAGCGTCTTTTAATTTCATGGCTGCAATCACCATCTGCAGTGGTTTTGGAGCCCCCCAAAATAAAGTCTGACACTGTTTCCACTGTTTACCCATCTATTTCCCATGAAGTGATGGGACCAGATGCCATGATCTTAGTTTTCTGAATGTTGAGCTTTAAGCCAACTTTTTCACTCTCCTCATTCACTTTCATCAAGAGG
>NW_011494861.1:469412-495656 GCF_000754665.1 Bison bison bison
CAGTTTTAGTTCCTCTTCACTTTCTGTCATAAGGGTGGTGTCATCTGCATATCTGAGGTTATTGATATTTCTCCCAGCAATCCAGCTACAAATATGAAAAATTAATTTTGATTCTATTAAGATATTTGATGAGAGAAATTTAATTATTGTGAAAGTCTTGAATTTGTTCTTTTAGTATATATGGTAATATTTTTCCTTTTCTATAAAGTGGCAAACTTGAGAGATTATTTTGGCAAACCACTCAGACACAAGTGTATGGATTTTTTTAAAGTTTTCTGTAAAAAACTGGGAAACTAATAGTTACTGCTAGGTATGATTGAATGAGAGACATTTGCAATAAATCAGTTTATGTATTTTGTTATTCTGCTTGACATGTAAGTTATAATAAAGCATTTATGTTTACATGATTTAAGAGGAGATATCAAAGTAATTATGTAGTGATTAGCCAAAGAGAAGACAAATTTGTTTTACTCTAATACAAAGTTTCTGAGATTAATGCCAGCTCCCAGAAGAATGTTAATAAATGTAATAGACCGTTATTTTAAAGAGATACTTTAGAAACTCTTAACTCAAAAATTCAATATGGGTTTTATTAAGCACCTCCTATGAGTCATTTTCCTGGAGGAAGAAATCAGGACTCCCTCAATTTCCTTTTCTTCTACCTCCAAACTTATGTAAAGAGTCCTTTTTTCCTCTCAGGAAAAGTTGTATCTTCTCTAAGGCTGACCTCCCATCTATGAGTACACATTATATGTCCTGTTTCTGCTGAAACCTTGTTCATTCATCAAGCCCCATTGCCTCCTATATCTTTGGTCTGTTCATCTTCACTAGAGTCTTCCTACCAGACTCAGTTTCTGCCCCGCCCTTGATAGAGTCTCTGTGTTGTTGTTTAGTCTCTAAGTCATGTCGGACTCTATTGTGACCCCATGGACTGTAGCTCTCCAGGCTTCTCTGTCCATGGGATTCTCCAGGGAAGAATACTGGAGTGGGTTGCCATTTCACCTTTCAATTTTGACACTTTCATTCTTTCACTTTTCACCGGGAACATTCTTAAACTACTTGTTCCACTGATTGTTCCTGTTCACTGAACCCTTGTTGATCTGACTGCTACTCGCTCGTGTTGCTGAAAGTGCCGTTCCTTCAATTACTAACAACCATATTGCCAAATCCAGGTTTCCATTTTCACTCTTCAAACTGTTAACCATTCTTTTCCTTTGACTTCTGGCACTTCCTTTCTCCTTGATTCTTTTTCTATGACTTTGTTTCTTTCTGGATCTGCCCCTGGCTGCTCCCTGCATTTTTTTGTAGCTCTGGATTTTCTTTCCTTTGTTGTTTACCACTTCCCCTTTCATTCCATGTCTCTAAACTTATAGAGACTCCAGCATTCAGGCCCTTATGAATACCTGTTCTTAAATTCTATCTCCTGTCTACTTGACCCAGACACCAGGATGCATCACTTCAGTGCTCTCTTGCCAGAAAACTCATCATCCTAATTACCCTGTCCTTCTTCCATTATTTCCCCAAATTCCTTGACATTGGATCTATCCAACACACTTTTTCTCACTTTCCTCTGGGCTATTTCATTAAGCTGGAGAAAAATCACAACTCTTGTTCTTCGGACTGAACTGTGTGGCATAGCAATCCTTTTATGTGCACTTGATCCCCTCTTTCTTTGTATTGCTCTAGAGGATTTTATTTCATATATTTTTCATTTAAACTTCTTAACCCTCACTCATTATTCTTATTTAGAGCAGATATCCTTGTCTATCAGTTTAGTCAGTTGCTCAGTCATGTCTGGCTCTTTGCAACCCCATGGACTGCAGCACGCCTGGCTTCCCCATCCATCACCAACTCCTGGAGCCTATTCAAACTCATGTCCATCTTGTCGGTGATGCCATCCAATCATCTCATCCTCTGTTGTCCCCTTCTTCTCCTGCCTTCAATGTTTCCCATAATCAGGGTCTTTTCCAATGAGTTGGTTCTTCACATCAGGTGGCCAAAGTATTGGAGTTTCAGCTTCAGCATCAGTCCTTCCAATGAATATTCAGGACTGATTTCCTTTAGGATGAACTGGTTGGATCTCCTTGCAGTCCAAGGGACTCTCAAGAGTCTTTTCCAACACCACAGTTCAAAAGCATCAATTCTTCAATTCTCAGCTTTCTTTATAGTCCAACTGTCACATCCATACATTACTACTGGAGAAACCATAGCTTTGACTAGACAGACCTCTGTTGGTAAAGTAATGTCTCTACTTTTTAATATGCTGTCTAGGTTGGTCCTAGCTTTTCTTCCAAGGAGCAAGCATCTTTTAATTTCGTAGCTGCAGTCAAGTAATAATTTGAGATTTATTCAATTTTTTTATCCCTTCACTTTGAAACTTCATTCAGTTCAGTTCAGTTCAGTCGCTCAGTCGTGTCCGACTCTTTGCGACCCCATGAATTGCAGCACGCCAGGCCTCCCTGTCCATCACCAACTCCGGTTGGAAGAGGGTGTTTGCTATGACCAGTGTGTTTTCCTGGAAAAACTCTGTTAGCCTGCCCCCTGCTTCATTTTGTACTCCAAGGCCAAACTTGCCTGTTACTCCACGTATCTCTTGACTTTTTACTTTGGTGTTCTAATCCCCTATGATAAAAAGGATCTCTCTCTCTCTCTTTTTTTTTGGTGTTCTAGAAGATCTTGTAGTTCTTCATAGAACCATTCAACTTCAGCTTCTTCAACATAAGTGGTTGGGGCATAGACTTGGATTACTGTGATGTTAAATGATTTGCCTTGGAAACAAATTGAGATCATTCTGTCATTTTTGAGATTGCACCCAAGTATTGCATTTCAGACTCTTTTGTTGACTGTGAGGGCTACTCCGTTTCTCTAAGGGATTCTTGCACACAGTAGTAGATATAATGAATTAAATTACATCCTTTACTCCATTCCTACTAACTCTTCCTCCCTTTCTACATCTTTAACTTCTCCTACTCTGAGGAGGAGGTATCTGTCTAAAAATTTGCCTAATGGTAATTTTGGTGCTATACTCTAAATTCCCTCTTCTCCTCTAGGACTTGGATCTTTTATTCAACAGTCACATCATCGCCATTATGCATTTTCAACCTCTCCTCTGTGAGTTAAATCTTTAAAGCCTACAAACATGTTCATATCTCTCCAGCATTTAGCAACAACTACAGCTAAAACCATAACCAGCTCACTCTCACTGAATTGAAACTCCTGCTCATAAATGGCTGTGGGGGCCACCTTCCTGGAAGGTAATTTGATAATATGTAAACATTCATAAAATATTGATTCTTTTAGCTACCAACTTTTCTCTACCTATACATATAACTTAGTGGAGGGGATTGGAAAATTTACTATTTAAAAAATTGTGTCTCTTTCCAAATCTAAATTCCACTGTGTGATGTATTTAATAAATGATAGTCATCTATATTTAAGGAGATTCTCAGTCAGCTAGAAAAGTAAAGTCAGATGAAAATGGCTCATTCAAATCCTTCCTAAATTGTTGATGTTAGGTATTATTCCATTGTTTTGGGACAAAATCTAACTTAAATATGTTTAAAAATTTAAAGATATTGTTCACATAATGAAAAACATTAAAACTGAGATTAATTTCAGCTAAGGCCTGACACAGTAGCTCAATTTGTCTCCACAGAATTTGTTTCTTTCTGTTTTCCTGTTCTGCCTTCTGTGGTGTCAGCTTTATTCTCAAAAATCATGCTGGTTCCCCATCCTGCATACCCATGGTGCAAATTTCACATCTCCCAACCGGAGACCAACGGAGAACCTATTTCTGGTAACTACTTCATAAATTATAAATTAATTTCTTGGCTTAAGGAAATTAAATACTGATTTTGTTATTGTTCGGTCACTCAGTCATGTCTGACTCCGAGAGCCCATGGATTGCAGCATGCCAAGTTTACTGTCCTTCATTATCTCCCAGAGTTTACTCAAACCCATGTCCATTGAGTTGGTGATGCCATCCAACCATCTCATCCTCTGTTGCCCCCTTCTCTTCCTGTCCTCAATCTTTCCCAGCATCATGATCTTTTCCAACGAGTGCTGATTGGCTTAGGCTAATTCTAGGGCCCACATCTGGAGCCAGACTGAGGTCAGTCTTATCTAAGTAGTATGACTAAGAATGGGGAGGGCTGAATTCTCCAAAGAAAAATGAGAATATTCTTTGTGAGACATGAAGGAAAAGATGAACAAATGTCTACCCTTTCCATCTGCATGAGCCCATCTCAAATTGAACACAGGCTGGTAAGAAAAGGAAGAGTTCTACATGGGTGTGGCAAAACAGAGAAGGAAGAAATAGCCCCAAAAGTCCACCTTTTTAAATACCCATTCCTTAGTTCTAAGCAGGAGGGTTTCCTGGTTTGAGTTATTAACTTTTGGGGTGGATATGACTGATATCACATTGGTATTAGTGACCTTTCCTGTTTAGTCTCCATTAAAAATCAGATTCCCAAGAATATCAAAGAGTTCATGCATATCTGCATGCAGAATAAGAAGGATATGTACCTTAGCAGTCCAACCTTATGACCAGCAGCATCTCCTCTCCCTGCGCCCATCTCCCCAGACACTGTTATATTAAAATAAGAGGTGCTTTTATCATTTTTTTTATCTTGATCTACATACTCATTATGATAAAGAATCTAATGATTATTCATTCCGTTATCTCATTTAAGGGGACTTGCCTGGTGGTCCAGTGGCTAAGACTTTACCTTCCAGTGCAGGGAGTGTGGGCTTGATCACTGGTCAGGGAGCTAAGATTACACATGCCTTGTGACCAAAAAAAAGAAAGTCCCCAAACCCCCCATTATCGGAAGTACTATTGTAACAAATTCAATAGACTTTTAAAAAGGGTCCATATAAAAAAAAAAAAAAAAACTTTAAAAATTATCTTGCTTAATAGCATAGGCAGTAAAACTCTAGCAGTCTAACAGGCACAGTTACTGCTACTGTGGTCTTATCATAGTTCCCCATAGTTCATCAGTGAACTTAACACATATTCTTCTTGCTTTATCGTCTAGAACAAGAAATCACAAAGTGATCCTAGAAAAAAAATCACATATTTACCATATAATGAAATCTGTAACACTCTTAAAAATCATTTTCTAAAATATTTAAAAGTTAGAATATATCTTTATGATATTTAACAATTTTCAAAAGCAGTATGCACAACTATATAGCAGATTTAATCCCAAGTTGCAAATACATATTTACACAGATAAATTTATAAAAGACAATATAGAAATACACCAAAATGTTAATGATGGATATCTCTCAGTGCTGACATTTATGACGTTTATTTTCATTTTCTTTTTTTTTTAATGGCTAATGGGCATAAGTCTCGGTCCATAATAAGAGGGAAGAAAAAAAAATTTTCTTTAGTTTTTCTGCAAATAAGTGTAAGTTCTATTTCAAACCCTCAGTTGAATGGGGAGGTAGAAATTTATTCAGAGTTTCCGGATCTATGACTAAGTTGTGGGTATATTTGGCAGGCCAAGGCTGTGATTCTGGGAACCAATGAGCTAGCTCTCTGCCATCATCTGTCTGTACTGGCAGAAGGTCGAAGTCAACTCCTATCTGGCTTCAGATGTCAGTTCATACAGCTCAGCGCTCTGCTCTCTTGCTGCAAGGCCTCTCTGAGTTTGGTTTTCTCTCGGCTAACTCTATGGCCTTCTTGGGTGTTCCTATGCCATCCAGAGCATAAGAAATTTGATAAGTTGTGTAAATCCCAGTCGTCCATGTAGCTAGTCCTCTGCCACTGCTCCCAAGCAAGCTAGGTTCAGAAAACTCCAAAAATCCTGCCATTTTTTCAAATCACACGTAGAAAACCAGGCACACGTTTCTTCTTCTCTGGAGTCTCTCACACTCACCTGGATTTTCAAGCATGACCCCCTCCCTCAATTCTGAACTAGAGGCGGCACCAGGGATACATCAATACGGAAGTTCTTCAACTTTCCCTTCCCTTTTTCTAAGTCTGGAGGCTGATTTGTGATGGGGCTGGGAAAAACTGATTCTTATATATCACATATTTTCCCAAATCTTTTTAGTTATGACACAAGGTAGATGCATGGAATTCTGTAAGGCAAAATGTTTTTGAATCTCAAAATATTAGGTACTTTGGTTTTAAAACCCTAAGTAATTTTCTCTATTTCCAAAGCATTTTCCTTCTCTTGAGAAAATGTGTATGTTGCCTTTTAGTATAAATGAAGAAAAAAAACATTGTTAACAAGGAGTGGAAGTGAAAAATATATAGATAATTTGTATATCAAAATATGATCTCTGCATTTATTTCCAAATTTTTTCTTTTTGAATAAATTTAACATATAACATCATATAAATTTAAGATGTACAATGTGTTGCTTTGATACATTTGTACATTGTGATATGATTACCATTGTAGTGACGTCATCACATTACATAGTTATAGTATACTGTTGTTGTCTATATTGATTATACTGTGCATTAGATCTCTGTGGCTTATGTATTGTTTGTTGCAAGTTTATAGCCTTAAACAACATACATTTTGTCCCCTTGCCCCCATTCCCTGGTAACCACCATTTATTTTCTGTTTTTAATGAGTCTGGGTTTTGTAAGATTCCACATAAAAGTGATATCATATGGCACTTGTCTTTCTCTGTTTTCCTTATCTCACTTATAATGAACTTAAGGCCTATCCATGTTGTTGCAAATGGCAGGATAGCCTCATTTATCATGGCTGAATAATATTCCAAATTTTTTTTGTAAAGCATATTTGACTTTTGTGATCAGAAAAAAAAAGACATTAGGTAAACACACAAACCACCCTCCTTGGATCCTTTTCCCCATGTGGGTTCTACTGCTTCTCTTGCCTTCTCTTCCCAGTTTCTCTCTTCCATAAAATGTTACTCTTAGCTTCCTGTTATCTTTAAACCACTTCTGCCAAATATAACAGACTCTTTAATGTTTGTTTTGACCACTTCTCTTTCACACTGCCATTTCCGATTCCTCTCAGGTTGGCAATCTTCCTTCTCCTGGAGTGTGAGACATCCCTGTATTTTGGCATCTGCACATCTGTCTGTTTTCCTTCTCTTTTGCAGTGTCTCTTCTTTCTTTGCTTTTTAATGTTGGCTTTCACCAGAGTTGAGCTGTTGACTTTCTTTTTGCTCTGTTAGCTCTCTCTTGGCTGATCTTTACTGTGTCAACCTTGGCTTTAATTACTTACCACTGATAATCTGCTCTTGGCAAACATAGATCCATACCTATAATCTCTCTACTGGGCCCTAGAAGTCAGCTTCTCATATCCATGACATCCAAACTAATCTCATTTTCTTTCTTCTTAATTTGTTCTTCCTCCCATACTTCCTCTCTCTAAGAATGGCCCTTCCATAGATGCAATTATAAAAGACAAAAATGTTGCAGTTATGACATGTTCCTCTTTTACTTTTGTTTCCTCCCTAATTGATTGCTGACCATGTTGTATTTGTCCTCATTCCTCTATTCCCACTGAAACTGCATTCATTTGGTACAGATTATCCCTTTTCCTGAACTGCTGCTATAGGCTTTTAACTAGTCCCTCTGATTTCCATCTCCTATGATTTCAATCCATTCTCCTTTCTGGATATCTGTAGGGTGCTACTGTTTTCAAAAATAAATTTATTTTCATGTTAATCAAAGTTACTCATATACATGATTTAAAAGAACTAAACATTCTAGAAAGCTGCTTATAAAATAAAGTAGGTTCTGCCACTGCCTCCTGTATCTAACCCCATTCCTGCATTTTGCAGGCTATTCCTTTTGCATTTCCTTCACAATTCTAAAAGCATTAATATATGATTATATCTCATTTGTTTCAGTTTCAGGAATTATCTATTGACTTTCCATCATGGAAGATAAGGATTTATTGCTTTCTTACTGAGGCTCCACTCCAACACCATCAAACACACACACACAAATTCTCTTTCAATTATTTTTGAATCCTAATTGTATTTTTATAATTATATTGTAACTTTGGTAAGATCAGTGTTCAGTTTATGTTATTATAATTGTTTGAACACTATTCAAAGCCCGACTGTGTCTGGTGTTCTCCCCTTCCTTACGTCAGCCAAACTTGACACCAATTCCTGGAGTTAGGGTGGATTCCACAGACTACAGACCTCACTTCAGACATTAGTCTCAAGTATTAGGTTCCTCAAGTTACCTCTACTTCTGTCCAACTTGGCTACAAATCCAGGGGTTCAACAGCGTCCTCCTCAGACTTAGTAATTGCTAGCATAATTCACAGAACTTAGGATGGTTGTTTCCTTCCCCTTACTAGATTATTTTAAAGGACAGCACTTAGGAACAAACAAATGGCAGAAATACACAGTGCAAAATCCCCTGGAGAAGGGAATGGCTACCCACTCCAGTTTTATTGTCTGGAGAATCCCATGGACAGAGGAAGTGGGTGAGCTACAGTCCACAGGGTCACAAAGAGTCAGACACATCTGAGCAACTAACACTTGTCAGGAGGGTGGAGGAGCAGAGCTTCCATGCCCACTCTGGGAACACCACCCTTCTGGCATCTCAATGTGTGCATCAACCCAGAGCTTTCCAAACCCTGTTCTTTAGGGATTTTTATGAAAATTTTATTATTTACGCACGAATGATTAATTCATTGGCCGTTGGTGATTCAATGCAACCTCTAGCCCCTCCCCACTTCCTGGAGGTTGGGAGGTTGAGCTGAAAATTCTAGCCTTCTAATCAAATGGTTGGATCCTCTGGCTACCAGTCCCCATTCTGAAGCTTTCTAGAGTCCCACCAATAGTCACCTCATTAGGATAAACTCAGGTATATTTAAAAATGGATTATTATGAATAACAAGGGATACTCCTATCACTGAGGAAATTCTCAGGAAGCTCTGTACCGGGAACCAGGGACAAAGATCAAATGTATTTCTGCTTACACCACTCCATGTAGGAAACTACAATTAAATATATCTCTTTTCTTGTACAACTTTTTGGTTTCTGTTTTCCCTGAAGTTAACAATTGTCTTTCTTTGGTGTGTTTGTTTGGTTTTCTTAGATTCTCCCCCATAAATACAAATCCTCCCCACAATTTTAAACCACCAGATGTTCTAATATTTTTATCTTCTTGGAAATCTCTTTCTGGAGATTTCTGAATGGCTGCCCAAATCTGCACTTGTTTTTCTAGGCCTACTGCACACCTGCCACCTTGGGATCTCCCTTTCCTATTACCCCAGGGATTTTCCTCACCTCTCTTCTGCATTAAATCCCTGATTGCCATTCGTGTCTTCATTTCCTTATTCTGGTGGAGTATATCTGCAAGGAGCTTCTTGATAAAGAGTATACAGAAAAAAAGTTATTTGAAACCTCACGTGTCTAAGCAATTATTTTCATTCTTTTGTGTTCAACTAATATTTTGACAGGTGTGGGAAAAATGGCTGGCTGTCCACAAGAAATCTGTGCTCTTCCTTTCATTGTAAAGAGCTGTTGGTAGAAATTCTTGGCTACCCAGAAACTAGATTTTCTTGACTCCCATCATCTAGGAGTTGGTAGATGACTAGTTCACACCTGTAGTAGGTGAAGAAAAGGGGTATGAATCACTTCTAGGTCAATGAGCTGAATAAGTCTGTCTCTTCCATCCTCTTCTTTACTCTCCTTTTCATCCTTAATCTGAAGGTGGCTGCTGCTGCTGCTAAGTCGCTTCAGTCGTGTCCAACTCTGTGCGACCCCATAGACGGCAGCCCACCAGGCTCCCCCATCCCTGGGATTCTCCAGGCAAGAACACTGGAGTGGGTTGCCATTTCCTCCTCCAATGCATGAAAGTGAAAAGTGAAAGTGAAGATGCTCAGTCATGTCCGACGCTTAGCGACTCCATGGACTGCAGCCTACCAGGCTCCTCCGTCCATGGGATTCTCCCGGCAAGAGAACTGGAGGGGGTTGCTATTGCCTTCTCCAAATCTGAAGGCAGAGGACTACAAAGTCCATGAAGACAGAAAAATCATAAAATTTTAGAAGATGCTTTTCTGAATCAATAAGCAGAAGGCCATTTTTCCATACAGGAATACATACTGCTTTGTAAGTAAATAAGAAGTAAACTTTTATTGCATTAAACCTCTGAAATTTGGAAGTTTATTTGTTACAATAGCTAGTACTATTCTTAAAAATTTTATTTGTACTGGGTTTAAAATTTCAGGTCACAAATCATCGTCCCTCAAAAACTTGGAATGACTGATCCATTATCTTCTAGCTTTCACCTTTGTTGTTGAGAAATGCAATGTTGTTTTAATGTCTAATTACTGTATGTGACCTTGGTTTTCTTTTCCTTGGATGGTTTTAGAGTATTCTTTCTATGGCCAGAGTTTGAAACTTCATGGTGATCCATCTTAATTTAGAGTGTTTCCTCTGAAATATTTGATGAGTAGTTGGTAGGAGCGGTCAAATTGAAAATGTAACTTTCTGGGAAATTTTATTGAATTATTTCTTTGATAATACTCACTCCCCGCTCTTTTCTTATCTTACCTGCAAGAATTCAAGCTAATCAGATTTCAGGCTTTTTTTTTTTTTTTTTTTTACAATTCTCCCAACTGTAAACTTTTCTCTCCTATTTTCTTAATTTATCCTGTAAACTTTCTATTGTACTTTTTATTCTGCTATTGTTTTCAATTTCCAAGAGCTCTCTTCCCCCATTATGCTTTCATATTAGAAATTTTTCATATTTTTGTTTATAATATTTTCTTTTATATATCAGAGAATATTAGTGATGATTCAAGCTGGATTTCTTCCAAATTGTCTGATGTCTGTTCTGAAGGTTGAAGGCTTTCCTTAAATATCTGATAATTCTTGCATGTCTGCTTACATTTGAATGGTACACTAGAAAATTGACCAGAAGCTTTATGGAGTTTAGTGGGATTTGTTGACCATTGGGCTTCATTTCATGATGACTTGACCTGGTTGTGTTTGGGGGACCCACCAACTTGTCAGTATTTCTAGGTCTTTTTTATAGGATTGGGTTGAATATTCAGTTAAGAATCTTTTCCTCTTATGCCTAGAGCATATAAGCCTGGTTACTAGCATCTGGGAGATGAATGGGAAACCAGGATGGGGATTCACCATTTAAGATGTAGACCGTTACTCAATCTGAGTTAAAACAGAACCCTCAGGGGTGCCTATTATCCATCATCAATCTCTTCTGCTAAACTTTTTATCGAGAATAAACATCTACTTTTCTTCAAGCAGAGGTAAGGAGCTAGCTCCCATCTATGTGCAGAGAGTACCTGGACTTTGTTGCTTCTTAAACAGATTTTTTTCATCCAGTCCCTTACTTCCAGCCCTGTCCTCATTCATCATTTTAGGGATAGCTAAAATCACCAATTTCTGAACCAGTTTTGGTTTAAAAGGCGAAAGATTTATACAATCTGAAGAGAAAGCAAAGTATACGCCCACTGCTGGTTTAAGGTTAAGCTTCTTGTTTACCACAGATTAAGGTTCACTCATCTAATTTTCAGCTTCAAAATTTTGGTCTTCTTCTCTCATCTATATTTGTCCTTTTGATATGCCTTTTAAAAAGTGTATGTGTGTGTTTATAGTTTTATCATGGAAGTGTGCATCCCTAGATATTCTAGTTTAATTTTGCTATTAAAAACTTGTTCACATGCCATTTAAATCTCTTTTAATCTAAAGATTTATCTTCTGTTTCTCTTTTTCTTAAAGTGTATTTGTTGGAGAATTTGGGCCATTGACTTGCAGAGTTTCCTATAGACTAGATTTTGCTGATTACACACTGATGTATTTCAACATTTTCTCTTCTTTTGTATTTTCTGAATTTGGTAGTTGGATCCAGAGGTTTGATAAAACTCAGGTTTGTTCAGTTTCACAAGATTAGAGATAATGTTATATATTCTTTCATCAGGAGGAAACTAACCTTTGTTTTTACTCTCTTCCTGGGTTAGCAGCTGTTAATAGTCAGATACTTAGATTCACTAGTATACTGAAGGTTGTAAAATGTTGATGTTCTAGTTATATCATATTGTTTTCATTTTTAGCTGGAGTAATTTTCTATGGAGACATTTTCATTCATATATTATTTTTTCATGCAGTGATCTGTTCTAGACTGTGGATTATCTTTTCATTCACTTATCAGTGCTCTTCACAGAGAAAATTTTTAAATTTTGATAAAATTCAGTAATTTAAATTGTACTAATGAAAGAACATCTATAGTACTTTCCATGTAGTAAAAGTTTAATCTGGAGGGGGGAGTGTTTCTTTTAATAACTCTAAAATTACTTATTAGCAATTCCATTTCTGAGAAGATGGAGTAGATGTAATTTCCCCTTATCTTTCCTATAAGTATAACTAAAACCCATGGGGAGAATATATAAATAAAACATAAGAAAGATTTGAAAGAGAAATGAGGACAGATTAGTAGAAATTTCAGGACTGTGGAAGATCACAGTGGTAAGTTTCCAGAGGTTTCTGTTTATCTTATATATCCCAGATTTGAAATTGAAGGCAGTAAACTGGAAATAAAAAGGGGCACAGACAAAAAAAGACCCAAAAAAAGCCTTCTATCTTTAGCCAAAGGAATAAAATGGGACACCTAGTGATATAGAAAACATTGGTATAATGACTACTCTACTCTAGCCAAATATCACGGAAAAAACTGTGGCCTTCCCCAAAGCAAAAAAAAAAAAAATGCTGAGTGGGGAGATTAGACTGAAACCCTCACCAGGCTGTAACAAGTTTCCCTTATCACCACTATCATCACATCATCCTCCCACACCTTCCTCTCCCTGGGGAATGGGGGTAAGGAGACTGAGTAGTAGGTATAGTAGGGATTCCTTAAGTGCAGTAGGGAGGTTGAATAGTAGGCACAGTAGGAAGCCAAGACTTTTTGTCTTTACCAAGCAGAAGTAAGGCTACATTCTCCTCTATGGTGTCAGTAGAGGCCACAAGAAAAGCTGTAATTAGGTACTTTACCTCTTCTGGCCAGGGAAATATCCGTGGAAGCCCCTACAGAGCAGGACTCCTAGTCTTCCCTTCAGTAATGAGGAGTTCCCTGGTTGGGTGTCAACAGAGGCCATGTGAAGCACATGAACTTTTATTAATATACCCACCTGGCAATGTTAAGGTGGTATATTCCTCTTCCCAGTATCAATGGAAGCAAGCTACACCAGTTTAAATATAATTTGGAGTCTTATAAGTACCCAATTTGTGGCGAAGGCAATGGCACCCCACTCCAGTACTCTTGCTGGAAAATCCCATGGATGGAGGAGCCTGGTGGGCTGCAGTCCATGGGGTTGCTAAGAGTCGGACACGACTGAGCAACTTCACTTTCACTTTTTCACTTTCATGCATTGGAGAAGGAAATGGCAACCCACTCCAGTGTTCTTGCCTGGAGAATCCCAGGGGCAGGAGAGCCTGGTGGGCTGACGTCTATGGGGTCACACAGAGTCGGACATGACTGAAGTGACTTAGCAGCAGCAAGTACCCAAATGGCCATGTTTATCAATAATCCCTCATTATATCAAGAACCAGGAAGACATCTAACTGAATGAAAAAAAATCAATAGATACAAACACTGAGATTACAGAGATATTAGAATTATCTGACAAAAATTTTAAAACAACCATCATAAAAATGCTTCAATGAGCAGTTATAAACACACTTAACCAAATGAAAAAAAAAAAGAAAAAAGTGTTCAACAAAGAATTAGAAAACATAAGAACCAAATGGAAACTTTAGAATTTAAAATGCAATAGCCAAAATAAGAAAACTCAATGGATGAGTTCAATAACATAATGTAAGGAAGAGAGGAAAGAATCAATGAATTTGAGGATAAAACAGTAGAAATCACCCAAATCTGGAAAAAAAGAAAAAAGCTGAAAAACAAAAAAAAACAAAACAATCAAGCAAAACCTTACATACGTGTAGGGCTATAACAAAATATATAACATTCATGTTATCGTTAGAGTCCTAGGAGAAGAAAGATTATAGATTCAAGAACTTAAGGGGGCACCAAACAGCATGAACTCTCTAAAACTTCACATCAATACACATTATAGTATAGCTTATGAAAACTAAATTAAACTTGCTCGGTCATGTCCGACTCTATGACTCCCGTGGAAATTCTCATGCCAGAAAACTGGAGTGGGTAGCTGTTCCCTTCTCCAGGGAATCTTCTCAATCCAGGAACAGAACCCAGGTCTCCCACATTGCAGGCAGATTCTTTACTAATTGAGCCACATGGGAAGTTTTATGAAAACTAAAGACAAAGAAAAAGTTTTAAAGCAAGAAGAAAGAGGCAACATCTTAGCTTTTGAGGAAGAACAGTTTGAATGATGACAGGTTCTCATCAGAAACCATATAAGCTAGAAGTGATACATTTTTCAAATGGTGATAGGAAACTACTATCAACCTGTTATCCTATATCTAGTGAAAATATTCTTCAGGAATTAGAAGATAATTAATATATTCTTAGATGAAGGAAAACTAAGAGAATTTCTTTCCAGTAGATCTATTGTACAAGAAAGCCTAGGAAAACATTTCACAGTATATACAATTTGTTATATATTTGTTAATATATGGGCTTCCTGATAACTCAGCAGTAAAGAAACTGCCTGCAATGTAGGAAGCTTGCAGGAGACGTGGGTTTGATCCCTGGGTCAGGAAGATCTGCTGAAGAAGGAAATGGCAACCCACTCTAGTATTCTTGCCTGGGAAATTCCATGGACAGAGGAGCCTGGCAGGCTACAGTCCATGAGTTACAAAGAGTTGGACATGACTGTTAATATACAGCAGATTATTACATTGTACACTTTAACTGTGTTCCAATTATATTTGTCAACTGTACTTTAGTATAGCTAGAAAAAAATATTTTTAAAGATTGTTTTATAAACTTCAAGAAAAGAAAAAAGAAAGGCCAAATGAAGTTTTCTAAACATAAGAAACAACACAAAAAGGAATCTTGGAATATCACAAAGAAAGAAAGAACACAGTAAGAAAAAAAATGGGTAATACATTAGACATTCATTCTTCTCTTGAGTTTTGTAAATTATATTTGAAAATTGAAGCCAAAACATAACATGTTTTAATTGGTTTTAAACGTATGGAGAGAAAATGTTTATGACTATAAGCTAGAGTGGATAAAGGAAGATAAAGGGAAATAAGAATTGTGAGAGTTAATTTCATGTATCAATTTGCCTGGGCTGGGTTATGCTCAGATAGCTGGTAAAACATTATTTCTGGCTATGCCTGTGAGGTATGTGAGGTATTTCTGGCAAAGATTAGCATTTGATTTAGTAGACTGAATAGAAAGAGCCACTCTTACCGATGTGGTCAAGTATCCAAACGTCTGAGGATTTGAATGGAACAAAAGAGTGAAGGAAGGGCAGATTTTCTTCTTTAAGCTGAAACATCTCTCCTTGCCTACCAGTGGACATTGGAGCCTCTGGGTCTAGGGCTTTTGGTCTCCAAGTCTTTTACCAGTAAGCCCCCTGTTTCTCAAACCTTCAGATTAATACTGACCATCTTTCCTGGTTCCCAAGCTTGCACACAGCAGATTGCAAAACTTCTTGGCTTTCATAACTGCATAAGCCAATTTCTATAATAAATCTCCTCTTATATGTCTATCTCTACATCTATATATCCTATTGGTCTAATTTCTCTGGAGAACTCTAACACAACATTTCTGCCATTTATTCAAACTAGTAAATGACTACACCAGTGGGCTATAATAAATTATGCATATATAATGTAATATCTAGAGCAACTACTAAAGAGTTATACATAAAGATACAATAAAATACTGTATAGACAATCAAAATGGAAATGTAAAAAATTCTGAAGCAAACTGCATGGAGATAAGAAAAGGAGACCAGAGAAATGAAAAACAGAGAGGAAAGCAGAAAAATCAAACTGGCAGATGTGAAGCCCTAAATATACACAATTATTTTAAATGTAAATGATCTACATGCATTGATTAAAAGTAAGTGATTCCCAGAGTGTATTAAAAATTATAATCTGACTATATATTGTCTATTAGAAACTCAAATATAGGAAATTTAGATATATTGATATAAGCAAGTTAAAAGTAAAAACTTCTTGCACGTATTAAAAGAAAGCAGGAGTGGCTATGTTAATATCGGATACATTAGACTCTAAGAAGAGAAAATTACCAGAGAAAATGTATGTAATTAAAGAGTCAATCCATCAGTAAGACATAAAATCTTGTGTCTTGCCAAAATATTGGCACTAAATATATATGTGCCAAATAATAGAGTTGTAAAACATGTGTAGCAAATACTGACAGAACTGGAAGAAGAAATAACAAATCCAGACTAACATGTTGGAAACTTTAACATTCTTTTCTCAAAAATTTGTATGACAACTAAGCAGAAAATCAGCAAAGGTATAGAATTCAATACCATCAACAAGCAGTTATAATTGGCATGTGTAGAACAATTTACTCAACATACATTCAGTACAAATTACCCAAGAAATATATACCAAGATAGACCATATCATGAGCCAGAAAACAAATCTCAATAAATTTTTAAAAATTTAAATCATACAAAATATGTTCTCTGATCACAAGAAATCACTTACAGAGAGATAAAAGGAAAGTCTTCAAACACTTGTCAAATAAACATCATGTTTCTAGATAACCCATGGGTCAAAAGCAAATCTCAAAAGAAACTTTAAAAAAGTACACTAATGTGATTGAAACATAAATAGCACCATATTAACATTTTTAGGACACAATTAAAACAGTTCTGAGAGAAAAATTTATAGTACTAAATAAATACACCAAAAATACTAAAAAATCTCAAATAAATAATCTAAGCTTCCATCTTGTGTTAAGGAAAATAATGGCTCCCTAGAACCTGTGAGAGTTGGACTGTGAAGAAAGCTGAGTGCCGAAGAATTGATGCTTTGGAACTGTGGTGTTGGAGAAGACTCTTGAGGGTCCTTTGGACTGTAGGGAGATCCAACCAGTCCATTTTAAAGGAGATCAGCCCTGGGATTTCTTTGGAAGGAATGATGCTAAAGCTGAAACTCCAGTACTTTGGGCACCTCATGCGAAGAGTTGATTCATTGGAAAAGACTGATGCTGGGAGGGATTGAGGGCAGGAGGAGAAGGGGACGACAGAGAATGAGATGGCTGGATGGCATCACAGACTCTATGGACGTGAGTCTGAGTGAACTCCGGGAGTTTGTGATGGACAGGGAGGCCTGCCGTGCTGCGATTCATGGGGTTGCAAAGAGTCAGACACGACTGAGCGACTGATCTGATCTGATCTGAGAACCTGTGAACATGTTATCTTAGATGGCAACTGTAACTTTGTAAATGTGATTAAGTTAAGAATATTGAGATGGGAAATTATCCTGATAGTACCAATGTAATCACTGCTGCTGCTACTGCTGCTAAGTCACTTCAGTCGTGTCCAACTCTGTGTGACACCATAGACGGCAGCCCACCAGGCTCCCCCATCCCTGGGATTCTCCAGGCAAGAACACTGGAGTGGGTTACCATTTCCTTTTCCAATGTAGGAAAGTGAAAAGTGAAAGTGAAGTCGCTCAGTCATGTTCGACTCTTAGCGACCCTATGGACTGCAGCCCACCAGGCTCCTCCATCCATGGGATTCTCCAGGCAAGAGTACTGGAGTGGGGTGCCAGTGCCTTCTCCAAATGTAATCACAAGGCTCCTTAAAAGACAGAGTCAGAAGTGTCAGAGTGAGAGAGACTTTAAGGTATTGCTATTGACTTTGAAGATGGAAGAAGGAATCATGAGCAAAGAATACAGGCAGCCTCTAGAAGCTGGAAAAGGCAAGGAAATATAGTCTCCTCTAGAGCCTTCAGAAAGAAAGCAGACCTACTGACACTTTGACTTTACCCCATGAAACTTCTGACCTACACAAGAGTCAGAAAATAAATTTAAGTCATTAAATTTGTGATAATTTGTTATAGCACTAATAAACTAATATAGATTTTGGTGCCAAAACCAAAATCCTGTTGTAGTAAACCTTTATAACTGGAAGTGGCTTTGATATTGGGCAATTGCAGAGGCTGGAAGAATTTTGAGAAACATAAAAATGGCTTCCTAGAAACTTATTGTTTAGTTGCTAAGTTGTATCCAACTCTTTTGGGACCCAATGTGCTGTAGCCTTCCAGGCTCCTCTGTCCATAGAATTTCCCAGCCAAGAATACTAGAGTGGGTTGCCATTTCATGTTAATGACTGCTAGTGAGAACTCAGAAGTGAGGAATGTGGTAAAACAAAACAAAACATATTATCTTGGAGAATACCTTAATCATCATGAGCAGACTTTTTAGAAATATGCATATTACAAAAGCTACTGATGAGGGCTCAGGTGAAAATGAGGAACAGGCTATTGAAAGTGTGAAAAAAAAGGCTCCTTGTTATATACTAACAGAAAACTTAGCTGAATTGTGTCCTTCTGGTTATGTGGGAAGCAGAACTTGTAAGTGATGAACTTGGAAATTTAGCTGAGGAGATTTCCAAGCAGTGTTGAAGGTACAGCATGTTTTCTTCTTCTTCTTCTTTACAGTAAAATGGGTGAGGATAGAGATAAATTAAGGGAAGAACTGTTAATTAAGAAGAGAATAAGGCTCGATGATTTGGGAAATCCTCAGTCTGTCCAAACTTACAAATATGCTAAAGTTAGAAGAGTCACTGCCAGGAAAACACTCTGATGAGAAAGCGAAGGGTGTGGCTAGACAATCTTTTGTTATTGTCTTGAAAGGAATCAAATACCACTGTATTCAGTCATACAGGGGTCACTGAAGAAATTAGATAAGTGACTCATGAAGCCCCTCAGCCACCTCAGCAGAAGCCAAAACTAAAAATAACATTATCTAGGGAAGATCCATGGAGCGGTCTGTTGTTTCATGGAGTAAATCCCCTTACATACAAAGGAGACCCACAAGTTTCTAGAAGGTTTTCTACCAACAGAAACACTGTCCACTTGGACTTAAATGAATAGATAGAGAATAAAATGATAGTTGACCTTCCAAAATTCTACAGGCGAGAAGTAGGTTGATGAAAGTATTTATCTTCAAACACATATACTTCATGAAAAAGGAAGGAAACCCCAAAGGCAGAGCCTCAAGGTCAGAGGGAAAAGCCTCAAACTCAGTGGTTGGAGCCATGAACCACTAAGGATTACTTTTAGGTCAGAAACCCAGTATTGTTTGCCCATCTTAATAAATAAAACTCAGCCACATCTTAAGTAGTAATGGAGGAAAGAGAAATTATAATCCTTTTCAAATTAAATGACTGTACTAAAAAGAAAGTCTTCCCTGATGGCTCAGTGATAAAGAAACCTCCTGCCAATGCAGGATACACAGGTTCGGTCCCTGGGCTGGGAAGATCCCCTGAAGAAGGAAATGGCAACCCACTCCAGTATTCTTGCCTGGGAAATCCCATGGACAGAGGAGCCTGGTGGGCACAGGCCACACAGGAGAATTGACTGGGGATGTACTGGGACACACTGCTTCTGCATCCCTCAAGTCCTTCGTGGTGACACTAATCTTTGCAATCCCTCCAGCAGTGTGATAGTACCTTTGGTTTACTATTTTCCTAGCAAGAGGCAGTTCTAGTGGCTTCCACTTTGCCTTTCCTATGATTATAGCCCTCACTCTACAAGTCAGGGCACTAAGGAGATTCTACCAACTGCTGAGCATGTATTCTTGAAATAGAGAGACAGCCACAGAAGGGACTTCCCTGGCAGTTCAGTGGTTAAGACTCCATGCTTCCACGTAGTGGGTACAGGTTCAATCCTTGATCAGGGAACTAAGATCCTACGTGCCACATGGAAAAAAAAAAAGAAGAAATAGCCACAGAATAGGTTTGGTGTCCCACCACTCCCTCTCTGAGATGGATCTGAGCTCAAACTCCACCTCTTTACCTAAACTTTATAAGCCTCTGCTCTGCCTGGTGGACCACAGTGATGTTTTGGGTCTCCTGGAATTTGTGTTAGTTCAGAGTCAGTGTCCAGTATTCCACGAAAGGTCTGATTATTTCCTTTTCTCCAGTGCACAGTAACTCTGGTAAAAAGCCATATATCCCTTTGCGGAAGGCTGGGGAAAAAGTTAACAGTATACATCTTATCTATCTCAAGAGGTTTATTGTGAGTAATTGACTCATACAGCTATAAAGACTGAGAAATCCCACAATCTGCCATTTGCAAGCTGAACTATACACCAGGAAAGCTGGTGTATAGTTCTAGTGAAAGTCTGAAGGCTTGAGAACAGGCATACCAATGATGTAAGTCCCAGTATAAGGGCAGGAGATGACCAGTGCCAAAACTCAAGTAGTCAGACAGCACAAAGTCTCCTTTTTCTGCCTTTTTATTCTTTTTTTTAAATTTTTTTTATTTTTTAAATTTTATTTTATTTTTAAACTGTACATAATTGTATTAGTTTTGCCAAATATCAAAATGAATCCGCCACAGGTATACATGTGTTCCCCATCCTGAACCCTCCTCCCTCCTCCCTCCTCCCTCCCCACACCATCCCTCTTGGTCGTCCCAGTGCACTAGCCCCAAGCATCCAGTATCATCCATCGCACCTGGACTGGCAACTCGTTTCTTACATGATATTTTACATGTTTCAATGTCATTCTCCCAAATCTTCCCACCCTCTCCCTCTCCCACAGAGTCCATAAGACTGTTCTATACATCAGTGTCTCCTTTGCTGTCTCGTACACCGGGTTATTGTTACCATCTTCCTAAATTCCATATATATGCATTAGTATACTGTATTTATGTTTTTCCTTTCAGGCCCTCATCAGATCTAATGATGCCCACTCACACTGGAAAACACAATGGACTTTACTCAGCCTAGTTATTCTAATGCTAATCTCTTCTGGAAGCACCCTCCCTCACATACCTAGAAATAACATTTAATCAATTATCTGGGCATCTTGTGACTAGGCAAATTGGCATAAAATTAACCATCACATTTCCATTGCTCCCTATTACCTCACTAGCTCAGGTTACCATGGCAAGCCTCTCACAATCAGGTATTTCAAGGCAAAATGAAGGCACATATCTTTAGGAACATGAGATTATGACAAGCTTGCCTCAAAATTTGATTGCAGCATCATTAATTCTGCCATTCTGTGAGCATCCAGTCAGGGATTTATACACCTGTTTCCCTTTCCTAAATACAGTCTTCCAAACCAACTGGGGGTTTTCTTGGGACCTCCCTTCTCATTTCTCTTGGGGTACTAGAGGAGGAAGCTGCTCTGTCTTCTGTAAGAACGAAGAAGCTGCTTAGGGTGAGAGGAGCTGGAGGAGAACTCTGGCAAGCACCCAGAGGTCTGGGAGGTTCTATCATGTTTCCTCCAATTTTTTTTTCATACTCTTGTTCTAACCTCAAGGTAATACCAGAAAAACAGAGTCTAAATTTGTGAGGTAGAAGTAGGAGTTGGGAACACAGACCTACTGCTAATTTGCATATCCAAGTTCATTAAAAAAAAAATACATATGGAGCTCTCTCCTCTCTGGCCCTGATGCCTTGCTCTGCTGCTGCTGCTAAGTCACTTCAGTCGTGTCCGACTCTGTGCGACCCCAGAGACGGCAGCCCACCAGGCTCCCCCGTCCATGGGATGCTCCAGGCAAGAACACTGGAGTGGGTTGCCATTTCCTCCTCCAGAGCATGAAAGTGAAAAGTGAAAGTGAAGTCGCTCAGTCGTGTTCGACTCTTCGCGACCCCATGGACTGCAGCCTCCCAGGTTCCTCCATCTATGGGATTTTCCAGGCAAGAGTACTGGAGTGGGGTGCCATTGCCTTCTCTGGATGCCTTGCTCTAGGTCATGTTAAATAAGTTTATTAATTTCTGATTTGTTGTTTCTCTAATTTTGCATGGCATTGGATATTAAAAAAACAGACCTTTCACTTTTAGGAATGTATCATATGGATATAGTTGTCTATGTCAAGGATATGTGTACACGATGTTCATTCTGACACTGAAAGTTGAAAAAACTTATTATTCAGTAAAAGGAGAGATGGTTCAGTAAATTATGATCCATCTGTGGAGGCAATACATGGAATAGTGGTTAAAAGCATGGGCTCTGAAGCTAGAGGGCTTCCCTGGTAGTTCAGCTGATAAAGAAATTGCCTGCAATGCAGGACCCGGGTTTGATTCCGAGGTTGGGAAGATTCTCTGGAGGAGGGATAATTTTGGGGTTTCCCTGGTAGTTCAGACGATAAAGAATCTGCCTGAAATGCAGAAGACCTGGGTTCTATCCCTGGGTTGGGAAGATTCCCCTGGAGGAGGACATGGCTACCCACTCCAGTATTCTTGCCTGGAGAATTCCCATGGACAGAGGAGCCTGGCGAGCTACCGTCCATGGGGTCGCAAAGAGTCAGACACAACTGAGTGACTAAGCGTGGCCCACCACTCTAGCTGAACTAGAATGTCTGTTTCCAAATTTTGACTCTAATATTTACTAGCTGTGTGACTAACCCTCAACTTCCATATCTATAAAATGAAGATACACTAATCCCTACCTAATATAGTTATTGTGTGACTTTGAATAAATTTTTTGTTCTGCTTGAAAAAATTAAAAAAATAAGATCTCCAATGTTATCAGTGACAAAACTTGAAATGTTCGTATACTTCACAGGCAGCATTGAGAAACTATCAATATTCAACAGTATTTTACATTTTTAAAGAACTTGCATTTTTGTACAGGTTCAGTTCGGTTCAGTTCAGTCACTCAGTAGTGTCCAACTCTTCGCGACCCCATAAATCGCAGCACGCCAGGCCTCCCTGTCCATCACCAACTCCCAGAGTTCACTTAGACTCACGTCCATCGAGTCGGTGATGCCATCCAGCCATCTCACCCTCTGTTGTCCCCTTCTCCTCCTGCCCCCAATCCCTCCCAGCATCAGAGTCTTTTCCAATGAGTCAACTATTCCCATGAGGTGCCCAAAGTACTGGAGTTTCAGCTTTAGCATCATTCCTTCCAAAGAAATCCCAGGGCTGATCTCCTTCAGAATGGACTGGTTGGATCTCCTTGAAGTCCAAGGGACTCTCAAGAGTCTTCTCCAACACCACAGTTCAAAAGCATCAGTTCTTCGGTGCTCAGCTTTCTTCACAGTCCAACTCTCACATCTATACATGACCACTGGAAAAACCATAGCCTTGACTAGACAGACCTTTGTTGGCAAAGTAATGTCTCTGCTTTTGAATAGGCTATCTAGGTTGGTCATAACTTTCCTTCCAAGGAGTAAGCGTCTTTTAATTTCATGGCTGCAGGTTAGTTAATATCTAAAACCCAGGTACTCTCCAGACAAGCTGGCCATCTCTAGATATCTGCCCAAATCTTCATGTTACACATGGGACTATGTCACTAAAGGCCAACACCCTTGGCCATTGCTGAATCAGGAGAAAATTCCCCTAGGAGTTTCCATCTTCTGCTTTCCTAATGTTCCAATAAAGAGATTATGAGCTGATCAACCACATAGACAGAGAAGTTCAGGAAGCTCTCCATATCTCAGTGGTTTCACTGTGGAAAGACTTCATTAGACTTTCAACAGCAACAAAGTTGACAGGTGGTGGCCCAGCTGCAGGTTTACTTCACACTATTTGCATCTGAGCCTTTGCTAACACAGGGCTTCACAACCTATACAATTCCTTCATTTATTTCCTTAACTTAAAGCTTCTCAGATTTATTTTTCTTAAGGCCTATGCATTTTCCCCAGAGCCTCAGCCAACTCTTACCTGACTTTCCTCCAAACTATTTCACCACTTCCGTTCAGTTTTCAGTTCAGTCACTCAGTAGTGTCCAAACTCTTTGCGACTCCATGAATTGCAATACACCAGGCCTCCCTGTCCATCACCAACTCCCGGACTTCACCCAGACTCAGGTCCATAGAACGGTGATGCCATCCAGCCATCTCATCCTCTGTCGTCCCCTTCTCCTCCTGCCCCCAGTCCCTCCTAACATCAGAGTCTTTTCCAATGAGTCAACTCTTCACATGAGGTGGCCAAAGTACTGGAGTTTCAGCTTTAGCATCATTCCTTCCAAAGAAATCCTAGGGCTGATCTCCTTTAGAATGGACTGGTTGGATCTCCTTGCAGTCCAAGGGACTCTCAAGAGTCTTCTCCAACACCACAGTTCAAAAGCATCAATTCTTCGGTGCTCAGCTTTCTTCACAGTCCAACTCTCACATCCATACATGACCACAGGAAAAATCATAGCCTTGACTAGACAGACCTTTGTTGGCAAAGTAATGTCTCTGCTTTTGAATATGCTCTCTAGGTTGGTCATAACTTTCCTTCCAAGGAGTAAGCGTCTTTTAATTTCATGGCTGCAATCACCATCTGTAGTGATTTTGGAGCCCAGAAAAATAAAGTCTGACACTGTTTCCACTGTTTCCCCATCATTTTCCCATGAAGTGAGGGGACCAGATGCCATGATCTTAGTTTTCTGAATGTTGAGCTTTAAGCCAACTTGTTCACTCTCCTCTTTCACTTTTATCAAGAGGCTTTTTAGTTCCTCTTCACTTTCTGCCATAAGGGTGGTGTCAGCTGCATATCTGAGGTTATTGATATTTCTCCTGCCAATCTTGATTCCAGCTTGTGCTTCTTCCAGCCCAGCGTTTCTCATGATGTACTCTGCATGTAAGTTAAATAAGCAGGGTGACAATATACAGCCTTGATGTACTCCGTTTCCTATTTGGAACCAATCTGTTGTTCCATGTCCATTTCTAACTGTTGCTTCCTGACCTGCATACAGGTTTCTCAAGAGGCAGATCAGGTGGTCTGGTATTCCCATCTCTTTCAGAATTTTCCACAGTTTTCCTTTGACTGTGATCCACACAGTCAAAGGCTTTGGCATAGTCAATAAAGCAGAAATAGATGTTTTTCTGGAACTCTCTTGCTTTTTCGATGATCCAGCAGATGTTGGCAATTTGATCTCTGGTTCCTCTGCCTTTCCTAAAACCAGCTTGAACATATGGAAGTTCACGATTCATGTATTGTTGAAGCCTGGCTTGGAGAATTTTGAGCATTACTTTGTTAGCGTGTGAGATGAGTGCAATTGTGTGGTAGTTTGAGCATTCTTTGGCATTGCCTTTCTTTGGGATTGGAATGAAAACTGACCTTTTCCAATACGGTGGCCACTGCTTAGTTTTCCAAATTTACTAGCATATTGAGTGCAGCACTTTCACAGCATCATCTTCCAGGACTTGATATAGTTCAACTGGAATTCCATCACCTCCACTAGCTTTGTTCATAGTTATGCTTTCTAAGGCCCAGTTGACTTCACATTCCAGGATGTCTGGCTCTAGGTCAGTGATCACATCATCGTGATTATCTGGGTCGTGAAGATCTTTTTTGTACAGTTCTTCTGTGTATTCTTGCCACCTCTTCTTAATATCTTCTGCTTCTGTTAGGTCCATACCATTTCTGTCCTTTATCGAGCCCATCTTTGCATGAAATGTTCCCTTGGTATCTCTAATTTTCTTGAAGAGATCTCTAGTCTTTCCCATTCTGTTGTTTTCCTCTGTTTCTTTGGATGGATCGCTGAGGAAGGCTTTCTTATCTCTCCTTGCTATTCTTTGGAGCTCTGCATTCAGATGCTTATATGTTTTCTTTTCTCCTTTGCTTTTTGCTTCTCTTGTTTTCACAGCTATTTGTAAGCCCTCCCCAGACAGCCATTTTGCTTTTTTGCATTTCTTTTCCATGGGGATGGTCTTGATCCCTGTCTCCTTGTACAATGTCATGAACCTCCGTCCCTAGTTTATCAGGCACCCTGTCTATCAGATCTAGTCCCTTAAATCTATTTCTCACTTCTACTGTGTAAACATAAGGAATTTGATTTAGGTCATACCTGAATGGTCTAGTGGTTTTCCCTACTTTCTTCAATTTCAGTCTGAATTTGGCAATAAGCAGTTCATGATCTGAGCCACAGTCAGCTCCCAGTCTTGTTTTTGCTAACTGTATAGAGCTTCTCCATCTTTGGTTGCAAAGAATATAATTAATCTGATTCCGGTATTGACCATCTGGTGATGTCCATGTGTAGAGTCTTCTCTTGTGTTGTTGGAAGAGGGTGTTGGCTATGACCAGTGCATTCTCTTGACAAAACTCTATTAGCCTTTGCCCTGCTTCATTCCATATTCAAAGGCAAAATTTGCCTGTTACCCCAGATGTTTCTTGACTTCCTACTTTTGCATTCCAGTCCCCTATAATGAAAAGGACATCTGGGGTAACAGGCAAATT
>NW_011494861.1:495756-517468 GCF_000754665.1 Bison bison bison
ATCTGGTGATGTCCATGTGTAGAGTCTTCTCTTGTGTTGTTGGAAGAGGGTGTTGGCTATGACCAGTGCATTCTCTTGACAAAACTCTATTAGCCTTTGCCCTGCTTCATTCCATATTCAAAGGCAAAATTTGCCTGTTACCCCAGATGTTTCTTGACTTCCTACTTTTGCATTCCAGTCCCCTATAATGAAAAGGACATCTTTTTTGGGTGTTAGTTCTAAAAGCTCTTGTAGGTCTTCACAGAACCATTCAACTTCAGCTTTTTCAGCATTACTGGTTGGGGCATAGACTTGGATTACTGTGATACTGAATGGTTTGCCTTGGAAATGAACAGAGATCATTTTGTCATTTTTGAGATTGTATCCACGTACTGCATTTCAGACTCTTTTGTTGACCATGATGGCTACTCCATTTCTTCTAAGGGATTCCTGCCCACAGTAGTAAATATAATGGTCATCTGAGTTAAATTCACCCATTCCAGTCCAGTTTAGTTCTCTGATTCCTAGAATGTCTGGAACCCCAAGTGATGAGACTAGTTTCTTCTAGCCCTCAGTTACTTTAATGAATTCCCTTATTCCCTTTATTGAAACAAACAAACAGAAAAATGCAATTCTCTATTTAACCTCTGTTTCCTTCTTGTCCATCCTGTCTTATGGAGGCTGCATATTCCTCTTTATCCAACAAATTCATCTCTATCAAATTCTCATTACAGAGCTTCCAGAGTAATGGTTCTGAAAGAATGGTCCCCAAACCTGGAAATTGACTAGAAAAGCAAATTTCTTGGCTTTACTCTAGGTCTATTAAAACAGAAACTCTGGGAATAGGGTTCAGCAATGTGCTTTTGAATAAACCCTCCAGATGATTCTTAAGCACAATCCCAGTTGTTCACCACACTTAAAACATTTATTCTCACTCTCCATAGCTGAACAGGTCCCCTAAATCAAAGGCAAAATCAAAGTGCACAAATACTAATATCCTCAGTTTCTCACTTCTATATCTAGAAGCTTACTATCAGTAGCATTCTTTCCCTATTTCCATTCTATTTCATAGGATATGGTGGTACCATCCATATACAATATTCTCTAGCCTCGTTTGGAGTCTTGGTCTACCCTGGTGGCTCAGTGGTGGAGAATCCGTCTGCTAATGCATAGGTTCAGTTTGGTTCAGTCACTCAGTCATGTCTGACTCTTTGTTGACCCCATGGACTGCAGCATGCCCAGCTTCCCTGTCCATCATCAACTCCTGGAGCTTGCTCAAACTCATGTCCATCGAGTTGGTGATGCCATCCAACCATCTCATCCTCTGTCATCCCCTTTTCCTCCTGCCTTCAATCTCTCCCAGCATCAGGGTCTTTTCAAATGAGTCAGTTCTTCATATCAGGTGGCCAAAGTATTGGAATTTCAGCTTTAGCATCAGTCCTTCTAGTGAATATTCAGGACTGATTTCCTTTAGGATTGACTGGTTGTTCTCCTTCCTGTCCAAGGGACTCTCAAGAGTCTTCTCCAACTCCAGAGTTCAAAGCATCAGTTCTTCATTGCTCAGTTTTCTTTATGGTCTAACTCATATCTATACATGACTATTGGGAAAACCATAGTTTTGACTATACAGACCTTTGTTGGCTAAGTAATGTCTCTGCTTTTTAATATGCTGTCTAGGTTGGTAAACGGAGAAGGCAATGGCACCCCACTCCAGTACTCTTGCCTGGAAAATCCCACGGACAGAGGAGCCTGGTAGGCTTCAGTCCATGGGGTTGCGAAGAGTCGGACACGACTGAGCGACTTCACTTTCACTTTTCACTTTCATGCATTGGAGAAGGAAATGGCAACCCACTCCAGTGTTCTTGTCTGGAGAATCCCATGGACGGGGGAGCCTGGTGGGCTGCTGTCTATGGTGTCACACAGAGTCGTACACGACTGAAGCGACTTAGCAGCAGCAGGTTGGTAATAACTTTTCTTCCAAGGAGCAAGCATCTTTTAATTTCATGGCTGAAGTCACTATCTGCAGTGATTTTGGAGCCCAAGAAAATGAAATATGTCACTGTTTCCATTGTTTCTCCATCTATTTGCCTTGAAGTAATGGGACTGGATGCCGTTATTTTTGTTTTTTTTTGAATGTTGAATTTTAAGCCAGCTTTTTCCACTCTCTTCTTTCACCTTCATCAAGAGGATCTTTAGTTCCTCTCACTTTCTGCCATAAGGGTGGTGTCATCTGCGTATCTGAGGTTATTGATATTTCTCCTGACAATCTTGATTACAGCTGTGATTCGTCCAGCCTGGCATTTCTCCATATAAGTTAAATAACCAAGGTGACAATATATAGCCTTGACATACTCCTTTCTCAATTTAGAACCAGTCTGTTGTTTCATGTCTGGTTCTAACTGTTGCTTCTTGACCTGCATACAGGTGTCTCAGGAGGCAAGTAAGGTGGTCTGGTAGTCTCATCTCTTGAAGAATTTTCCACAGAGTGTGTGATCCACACAGTCAAATGCTTTAGTGTAGTCAGTGAAGCAGAAGTAGATGTTTTTTCTGGAATTCTCTTGCCTTTTCTATAACCCAACAGATGTGGCAATTTGACCTCTGGTTCCTCTGCCTTTTCTAAATCCAGCTTGAAAAAAAAGGCAAAACAAAGGAACAAAGTCTCTGAAACCAGTTAAGGTTTTATCTCATTCTTTTCATTGGTTATCAAGTTTTTTAAAGTTACCCATATTTTCTGTAAACAGTTCCTCAGCTCTTTCTTTTCCAGTAAAAATAATGTATTACAATCACTTCCCTGAAACTGCTGTCTCCAAGGTCACCAAAACACTTCTAAACACCAAATCTATTTAACTGGAAGACAGCTAAGGAACTCTCTCTGGGTCTAATTTCTATCTCTCTGGACACTCCTACTTGTTTTTTCCCCAGATATTGTTGTTTTTACTTGTTCATTATATGTGTTTGTCCCACAGGGTTTCATCTTTCATCCTCTTCTCACAGTGAACACTTTCTCTGGGTGACCTCATTCCTGCCTATTTCCTTCACTGCATCCAAATCACTGTCTCCGGTGTAGATGCTCCTGAGTTCCAAATCTAAATGTCCTGCTGCCCATGGATTTCTCCATCAAAATTTCTGTTAGGCACTATAGACTCAACAGATCATAACCAGGATCATAGTCTTTCTCATAAAATCTGCTTCCTGTTTTATCTGCATGCATGTGAGCACTTAGTCATCTGGAAGTCATTCTTCTGCTCCTTATCCCCATAAAGTTGTTCTTATTTGACTTTCTTCACACTCCTTCATACATTCCTTCTCTTAGTTCATCTTATCCATAGTCATGGCAATATTTCCACCATTGTCTTTCTTGTCTGCTTTCTAACCTGCTTTTAACCTCGAGCTTTCTACTACTGTTATTTGGTTCCTATTCCAGTCAGATAAGTCAAAGGGAAAAGCTATGTTCAAGAAGCCAAGGTGGAGCAGAGTGGTGGTGTGTAAGGAATAGCTTCTTACCCCAAATTGCAATATATCATGCTAACTCATGAATATCAATATTATGTCCAGAGGGTAGAAGGTCTAAATCAATGTCATTAATGTAAGGCAGAAATGAATGGTGAGACTCCGAGGATGGACCATAGAACCAAATGGGGCAAAGAATCCTGGAAATCTTTTGGAGAATTTTGAAGTGTGTGGTGGGTATAATGGATGAGTTGCAAGGTGGGGCACAGGTGCTTTGTTTATGTGGTTTTCCATAATAAGTAATATAGGTCACCTGGAAGCCTTTAGGGGCTTCTCTGGTAGCTCAGACAGTAAAAAATCTTCCTGCAATGCAGGAGACCCAGGTTTGATCCCCAGGTCAGGAAGATCCCCTGGAGAAGGGAATGGCTATGCTTTAAATGATTATATGGAACAGAAAGTGCTAGAAATATATTCTAGAAGGAAAACCACATCATATTAATATCCTGCTTAAACTACCATATCAGTTCAGTCACTCAGTTGTGTCCGACTCTTTGCGACCCCTATACCACATGATAAAGTCAAAAATTCTTGCCATGATTCACCAGACTCATTGTGATTTGATCCTTGGTTAACTGCACAGCCTTCTTTCCATCCCTCCTAACACATGTGCCTCAGACACAGCCAGTTACTTAGAAGCTCCTGAAAGTAGCAAGCCATTTGGTATCGTAATGTAGGGTGCTTTTCAGGAATGCCCATTTCCTGACCTGCCAGTCTGCTATTCTCTGGATTATTCTTTGAGACTCATCTTAAACAATTCCTCTTCCTTGACGCACTATGTGTTTTTGAGCAGATCTATGACATAATAAAAGGAGGGCATAGCAACCCATTCCAGTATTCTTGCCTGGAGAATCCCATGGAGAGACGAGCTTGGTGGGCTATAGTCCATGGGATCACAGAGTTGGACATGACTGAGGTAACTTAGCACGTGACATCAGTTCAGTTCGGTCGCTCAGTCATGTCCGACTCTTTGTGACCCCATGAATCGCAGCACGCCAGGCCTCCCTGTCCATCACCAACTCCCGGAGTTCACTTAGACTCACGTCCATCGAGTCGGTGATGCCATCCAGCCATCTCATCCTCTGTTGTCCCCTTCTCCTCCTGCTCTCAATCCCTCCCAGCATCAGTCTTTTCCAATGAGTCAACTCTTCACATGAGGTGGCCAAAGTACTGGAGTTTCAGCTTTAGCATCATTCCTTCCAAAGAACACCCAGGGCTGATCTCCTTTAGAATGGATTGGTTGGATCTCCTTGCAGTCCAAGGGACTCTCAAGAGTCTTCTCCAACACCACAGTTCAGTAATGTCTCTGCTTTTCAATATGCTATCTAGGTTGGTCATAATTTTCCTTCCAAGGAGGAAGCGTCTTAATTTCATGGCTGCAGTCGCCATCTACAGTGATTTTGGAGCCTAAAAAAATAAAGTCTGCCACTGTTTCCACTGTTTCCCCATCTATTTCCCATGAAATGATGGGACTAGATGCCATAATCTTAGTTTTCTGAATGTTGAGCTTTAAGCCAACTTTTTCACTCTCCTCTTTCACTTTCATCAAGAAGCTCTTTAGTTCCTCTTCACTTTCTGCCGTAAGGGTGGTGTCATCTACATATCTGAGGTTATTGATATGCGTATCTCCTCACCGCTGCCCTCGGGGAGTAGTTCCTCTTGGCCCCCCTGTGCCCTTGCAGCACATGACATAATAAAAGATGTATTTTAGAAACAGAACTCCATGGCTACAAGAAAAAAAAGAAAGGCAGAGACACTAGTTCTACCTGCAATGATCATAGAATAAAGTAATGGCTGTGTAGGGGTAGAGACATGACTGTAACAAACAAACCAAAACAAATGTCATAGGTTTTTTATGATTGTGATATATTAGAGTAACTTTAAATAGCATCTATTGGGTATTTTTGCTGTTGTTCATTAGCTCAGTCCGACTCTTTGCAACCCCAAGGACTGCAGCCTGCCAGGATTCCTTGTCCTTCACTATATCCCAGAGTTTGCTCAAACTCATGGTCATTGAGTTAAAGATGCCATCCAACCATCTCGTCCTCTGTCACCCCTTCTTTTCCTGCCCGTCAACCTTTCCCAGCATTAGGGTCTTTTCAAATAGTCAGCTCTTCCCATCAAGTGACCAAAGTATTGGAGCTTCAACTTCATCATCAGTCCTTCCTATGAATATTCAGGGTTGATTTCCTTTAGGATTGATTGGTTTGATTTCCTTGCAGTCCAAGGGACTCTCAAAAGCTTCTCCAGCACCATGGTTTGAAAACATCAGTTCTTCAGTGTTCAGCCTTTTTATTCTCATATCTGTACATGACCACTGGAAAAACCATAGCTTTGACTACAGGGACCTTTGTCAACAAAGTGATGTCTCTGCTTTTTAATATGATGTCTAGGTTTGTAATAGCTTTATTCCATGAAGCAAGCATCTTTTAATTTCATGGCTGCTCTGTTTTTGGAGCCCAAGAAAAGAAGACCTGTCACTGTTTCCATTTTTTCCCCATTTATTTGCCATGAAGTTATGGGACCAGATGCCACAATCTTAGTTTTTGAGTATTGAGTTTTAAGCCAGTTTACTCACTCTCTTCTTTCACCTTCCTCAAGAGGCACTTTAGGTCCTCTTTGCTTACTGCCATAAGGGTGGCGTCATCTGTATATCTGAAATTATTGATGTTTCTCCTGGCAATCTTGATTCCAGCTTGTGATTCATCCAGCCTGGCATTTTGCATGATATACTGTGCATATAAGTTAGATAAGCAGGATAACAGTATACAGCCTTGACATACTCCTTTCCCAATTTGGAACCAGTCTGTTGTTTCATGTCCAGTTCTAACTATTTCTTCTTGACCTACATACAGGTTTCTCAGAAGGCAGGTCAGGTGGTCTGGTATTCCCATCTCTTTCAGAATTTTCCACAGTTTTTTGTCATCCATACAGTCAAAGATTTTAGCATAGTCAATAACACAAAAGTAGATATTTTTCTGGAATTCCCTTGCTTTTTCTATGATCCAAGGGATATTGGCAATTTGATCTCTGGTTCCTCTGCCTTTTCTAAATCCAGCTTGTACATCTGGAAGTTCTCAGTTCATGTACTGCTGAAGCCTACCTTGAAGGATTTTGAGCATACTCTTGCTAGCATATGAAACGAAAGCAATTGTATGTTGAATATTCTTTGGCATTGCTCTTCTTTGGGATTGGAATGAAAACTGACATTTTTCCAGTCCTGTGGCCACAGCTGAATTTTCCAAATTTGCTGGCATATTGAGTGGAACACTTTAAAATATCACCTTTAAGGATTTTGAGTAGCTTAGCTGGAATTCCATCACCTCCACTAGCTTTGTTGGTAATAATGCTTCCTAACACCTACTTGAACTTCCCTGGTGGCTCAGATGGTAAAGCATTTGCCTACAATGCGGGAGACCTGGGTTCGATCCCTGGGTCAGGAAGATCCTCTGAAGAAGGAAATGGCAACCCACTCCAGTACTCTCGGCTAGAAAATCCCATGGATGGAGGAGCATGGTAGATTACAGTCCATGGGGTTGCAAAGAGTTGGACATGACTGAGAGACTTCACTTCAAGACCTACTTGACTTCACACTCCAGAATGTCTGGCTCTAAATGAGTGATCACACCATCATGGGTATCCAGGTCATTAAACCTTTTTTTGTACAGTTCTGTGTATTCTTGCCACCTCCTCCTAATCTCCTCTGCTTCTGTTAGTTTCTTAACATTTCTGTCCTTCATTGAAGACTTTCTTATTTCTCCTTGCTATTCTTTGGAACTCTGTATTCATTTGGGTATATCTTTCCCTTTCTCCTTTGCCTCTTGCTTCTCTCCTTTTCTCAGCTATTTGTAAGGCCTCCTCAGACAACTTTTACCTTCCGGCATTTCTTTTCTTGGAGTGGTCTTGATCACTACCTCCTGTACAATATTACAAACCTGTGTCCATAGCTCTTCAGGCACTGTCTATCAAACCTAATCCCTTCAATCTATTTGTCATTTTCACTTTATAATCATAAGGATTTGGTTTAGGTCATACCTATATGGCCTACTAATTTTTCCTACTTTCTTCAACTTAAACCTGAATTTGGCAATAAGGAGTTCATGATCTGAGCCACAGTCAGCTCCCGGTCCTGTTTTTGCTGATTGTATAGAGTTTCTCCATCTTTGGCTGCAAAGAATATAATCAGTCTGATTTTGTATTGACCATTTGGTAATGCCGATATGTAGAGTCGTGTCTTGTGTTATTGGAAGAGGTTATCCCCCACCCAGTAACTAAATAAGATAGTCTTTTTAAGATCTACAGTTTATTTTAGATACTCTTGATTTTAGAGATCCCCACCTCACATAATGCCAAATGAATTGCTCCCCATCAGACATTAAATATATTAATTACAAAAAGACTGAATCATGTTCATTATTGAAAAATGTTACGTTTTGTTAATATTGACAAAAAGCTGTTTGTTACATTTTTCTGGGCAAAGTGTAATAAGAAATATGCATAGGTCCAAATCACCATGGCAGAAAAAAAATATCTTGTATTGAGATTTTGGGCCTCCCTGAGGGCTCAGCAGGTGAAGAATCTACCTATAATGGAGGAGACACAAGAGACACTATTTCTGTGCTAGCAAGGAATAGAGAACTGATTAAAAGGTCAGTGACTTCCAGGATTCAGAATGATGTTTTTCAAAAAATAATAAGTCTTTATCAACACTAAATGGTAGTTTTCATCTTCCACATTTCTCCTTCTTCTCATATTCAGCCTTTTCAGTGATAATATTATAAGCCAATACAATCTTCCAGAAAAAATAATAATTTTTTGAGCTAGAAGGAATTATTAACAATTTTTTTTTCCCACTGCTAGTTCTCTCCAAATACTCTTCTGGGGCTGGACCTACAGTACTTAATGTGAAACAAGTCTTGAGGCCATGCTTATTCCTTTCATCCCTGATTGAGTGGAATACTTCAAGTATAACTAGGCTCCAATATCCTGAGGGAGTATTCAGCATCAAATCATAGAAAAGCATGACTCATGAAGCAATTGTGTAAAATGATGAAAATTCTTTTACTGTTCTCCTTGAATCTCTCTTGTCTGTGTTGATTAGGTCTCCAACTACCAAAGCTGTAAGGCCAAGGGAGATTTACCTCGTATTGTGAGAAAAAGAAAATAAACCTGACAGTTTTCATCTCTTCTCTAAGAAACTGAAGTCTATCTACAAGAAAACCAAGGCTTCCTTTATTTTTAGGTAAGAGAAAACATTGCATTTCTTGTGGGAAATTCTTAGAGCCACTCGCACATTGTCAGCCACTTTTTGAAGTCACAAACAAGATCAAACAACATCCTGCAAAGCCCTGAGTATATAGTGAAAGAAAAACTCCTTGTGTCTCTCTCAGGGAGATACCCAGGCAGAAGGAGAAACCTGGCCTACCTATTTTACTTCTATAAATATCTAGATAAAGGGAGTCATTTATCCTTTATGTTTTAGTCTTTATGCTTTATGTTTCAGTCTTTTGGTGCTATTGGAAATGAAGTATTTCTTTTTCAGTAAATTTTCCATTTAATGGGAACTTATTTCTTTAAGCACCACACTTTATTTTTATCACTATTAATTAAAAGATCTCTTTAAAAATATATGCTGTTTTGCCGTGTTAAATAATATACTGGATAGCATTTAATATTCACTTGGTAACCTTAGGTTATCATTATGATGTCAGTTACTAAATTTCATTTTCCTGAGAGGATTCTGAAATATATAAAATGCTACTTGTCACCACATTAATCTGCCTTAGGTAGTACTAAATCCTGTAGCTTTGCTGTGTGGACTTTATCACTCTTACTGTTTTGTCTTCAAGAAATATTTTGTTCTTGGGGAAATTAAAAGAGACATAAATGACTAGACAGATATATCATGTTCATGATTCAAAAGATACAATATTTTAAAGATATCAGTTACTCAAAAATCTATGTGTAGATTCAATGTAATCACAATCAAAATCTTATCAAGTTTTTTTTTTTTATTGAAACTGAAAGCTGATTCTGAAATTTCCATGTAAATGCAAGAGACCCAGAATAACCAAGACAATTTTTTAAATGAAGAACAAAGTTACAGTACTCAGATTTTAAGAATTATATAGCTATAAAACTATAACCATAAAGCTACAGTAATGAAGTCAGATGGTTAATAGGGTTAACTGATTTTCAATAAAAGATATTAACCCATTCAATAAGGAAAGTATAAACTTTTTAACGAGCAGTCCTAGAGCAATTGGTTATCCTTATGCAAAAGTAATATTGGGCTTTCCTGGGAGTTCAGCTGGTAAAGAATCTGCCTGCAATGCAGGAGACTTGGGTTCAATCCCTGGGTTGGAAAGATCCCCTGGAGAAGAAAAAGGCTACCCACGCCAGTATTCCGGCCTGGAGAATTCCATGGACTATATAGTCCATGGGCTCACAAAGTGTTAGACACTACTGAGCAACTCTTACTTTCCTGCAAAAGTAACCTTGACCCTTAACTCACACAATACATAATACTTAATTTGGAATGGATCATAAATCTAAAGAGAAGATATCAAACTATAAAAGTCTAAGAAACAAAACATAAGCAAAAAGTCTACAAGACACCAGATTTGGCAGTAAGCTCTTAGGTTTTCTGTGACCAGATAGGCTAGAGTTCACAGGGTTGCACAGAGTCAGATATGACTGAAGCAACTTAGCATGCGTGCATGACTACAGATGGACAGCAGAAGGGAATTTTAAGGATGATGAACCTAGTCTGTATGGTACTGCAGTGGCAGATAAAGGTACTCTGTGCTTTTGATAAAACCTCTAGTAGTGTGCATCACAAAGAGTAAACTTCATTTTATGCAAATTTTTGAAAAATCAAGTAGGATGTTGAAGAGATCCTGGAATAGAACACAGACTGTGTTAAACAAATACAGATACATGACATAATCTTCCTGAAAAGGATGAGGGAGAAAGGAACCATCATAGACTAAGAAAGACTAAAGGAAAAATGACAATAAAACGTAATATGGCATCCAAGATGGGCTCCTTGAACAGCAAAAGACATTAACAAGAAAACTGATAAAATCCAAATAGAGTATGGAATTTAGTTAATAGTGATACAAATACTAGTTTATTAGTTTTGGTAAATATGCCATAGTAATTTAAGTTAGTTGTGTTAGGGGAAATTGAAACTGGGTGAGGGATATATGGGAATTCTTTTGCAACTTTTCTGTAAATCTAAAATTATTTCTAGATAACATGTTTAAATGAATTAATAAATACCTAAGAACCTATAATATGCAGTTTATGTATACTAATTTTATATAAACCTAATTTATGTATCTTGATATAAATGATGGAATAAATAAATAACTGAGGAAGAATGAACAAATCTTCCTTACAGAAGAATTGCAAATAATAAATGCAGAAATAGCAGATTCATGTTGATATATGGCAAAACCAATACAATATTGTAAAGTTAAAAAATAAAATAAAATTTTAAAAAATAAAAAAAATAAAGTTATGTGTTATAAAATAAATAAATAAATAAATGCAGAAATAATGAGAGAAATACAAAATCACCATTACAACACCAGAGCAATTATTGGTGCAGGCGGAGTCTATTGATGGGTACTAAAATTAGCGGGTAAAACTTTAAGGAGAAAGAGAATACTTGCAGTTTCAAAGTAACTGCCCCAAATATGAATTGCCATGGTGGTTTTAACATATGGCCACAAATTTTTTGATACCCTTTTCTCCAGGAAGTGGAGGTTTGAGTATGGGTTGAACTTAGTGACAAGCTTCAAATGAATAGAATATGAGCTGAGAAAAATAATCACTTTACAATGACGAAACCTGGAAGATACCACCCTACCAAGTGGTCAAGTTAACATCACCAGTAAAAAGTCTCCTTGATATCATGTATTGCTGATAATACAATGAAAATGTCACTTCACCTTGTTCTATTCTTCATCTTCTAAATGCATAACCTCATAAGAAAAAAAAAAATTATAGTCATGAGAAAGCCTCAGAAAAACTCCAACAGAGGGACATTCTACAAAATACCTGAGGCATACTCTACCAGTGTCAGTCATGAGAAACGAGGAAAGTCTGAAAAACTGTTATAGACTAATGACTAAATGAATTGGATCTAAAAATGGGAACAAGTTAAAAAAAAAAACAACTGGAGAAATCTGAATAAAGTCTCTAGTTAACAGTCTTGAATCAATGCTAATTTCTGGTTTCAATAAATGTAATATGCTTATGTAATATGACATTAAGGGAAGCTGAATGAAGGGTATATGAGAATTCTCTGTGCTATCTTTGTAACTGGAAAATAATAAATCTGAAATTATTTTGAAATCAAAAGTTAAGAAAAATCACAAAGTATTTTAAAGTTATTGCTTCCATTGCAATAATTTTAAGATACTTTGTGATTTTTTTAACTTTAGATTTCAAAATTATTTTAGACTTATTATTTACAGTTGTACAGCATTGTAAAGCAGTTTTTCTCCAATTAAAAAATAGAAATAAAATAGTTATTGCTTCCAAATATTATTGCATATTTGAATAAAATATGTTAGAATTAGCTTAGTAAAATAGTGGTTAAGAATGAGAGCTTTAATTTTAACCAAATAAAACTCAGTTCTGCCTTTTATTAGCTCTGTAATTTGGGCAAGTTGCATAATTCTTCCAAGTCTCAGTTTCTTATCTGTAAAATGGGAATGATATTAGATAACTTCTAGGTTTTATAAGGATTAAAGAAGATAATGCATAGAATCTAGCACATAAGAATTGCATAATATATTTATTATTGTTATTAAAAAATACTACTACCGTTGCTTATGTCTAAATAACCAAATATAAATGAAGACTATCCTCTGTGCTGAGATTATTCACTTTAACCTACAAATAGGGAGAGAATACATTGTGAAGGTTTCGCAGATACTGGCAAAGAGGCCCTCAGCATGGCTGCTTTTAGCTGAGCAGACAGCTGGCTTTTATGGGAGGCAGGGGGCTGCCAGGAAAGGGTTGGTGGATCATGCCTCAGATGGTAAAATTCTTAGCCAAATATGAAGAGCAAGAAAGTCCCAGGAAGATATTGTGCTGGTCTTTTTTTTTTTAATGTATTTTATTTACTTATTTTTGGCTGCACTGGGTCTTTGTTGCCGGGCACGGGTTTTCTCTAGTTGCAGTGGGTGGGGGGTTTCTACTTGCAGTGCACATGCTTCTCTTGTTGCAGAGCACAGTCTCTAATAATAATACGGTTGTCTGTAGTTGCAGCACACAGGCTTAGCTGTTCACAGCATGTGAAATCTTCCCAGGCCAGGGATCAAACCCACGTCCCCTGCATTGGCAGGCAGATTCTTATCCACTGGACCACCAAAGAAGTCCTGTGGTCATCTTCAGTCAGTCAGTCAGTTCAGTTGCTCAGTGGTGTCCCACTCTTTGCAACCCCAAGGATTGCAGCATGCCAGGCTTCCCTGTCCCTCACCACCTCCCGGAGATTACCCAAACTCATGTCCATTGAGTTGGTGATACCATCCAACCATCTCATCCTCTGTTATTCCCTTCTCCTCCTACCTTCAATCTTTCTCAGCATCGGGTTATTTTCAATTGAGTCAGCTCTTTGCAACAGGTGGCCAAAGTATTGGAGTTTCAGCTTCAACATCAGTCCTTCCAATGAACACTCAGGACTGATCTCCTTTAGGATGAACAGGTTGGATCTCCTTGCAGTCCAAGGGACTCTCAAGAGTCTTCTCCAACACCGCAGGTCAGAAAAATCAGTTTTTCAGTGCTCAGCTTTCTTTATAGTCCAACTCTCACATCTATACATGACTACTGGAAAACCTTGGCCTTGACTAGATGGACTTTTGTTGGCAAAGTAATGTCTCTGCTTTTTAATATGCTGTCTAGGTTGGTCATAACTTTCCTGCCAAAGAGTAAGCATCTTTTAATTTCATGGCTGCAGTCACCATCTTCAGTGATTTTGGAGCCCCCAAAAATAAAGTCTGACACTGTTTCCACTGTTTCCACATCTATTTTCCATGAAGTGATGGGACCAGATGCCATGATCTTAGTTTTCTGAATGTTGAGCTTTAAGCCAACTTTTTCACTCTCCACTTTCACTTTCATCAAGAGGCTCTTTAATTCTTTGCTTTCTGCCTTAAGGATGGTGTTATGTGCATATCTGAGGTTATTGATATTTCTCCTGCCAATCTTGATTCCAATTTGTGCTTCATCCACCCCAGAGTTTCTCATGATGTACTCTGCATATAAGTTAAATAAGCAGGGTGACAATATACAGCCTTGACATACTCCTTTTCCTATTTGGAACCAGTCTGTTGTTCCATGTCCAGTTCTAACTGTTTCTTTCTGACCTGCATATAGGTTTCTCAAGACGCAGGTCAGGTAGTCTGGTATTCCCATCTCTTTCAGAATTTTCCACAGTTGATTGTGATCCACACAGTCAAAGGCTTTGGCATAGTCAATAAAGCAAAAATAGATGTTTTTCTGGAACTCTCTTGCTTTTTTGATGATCCAGCAGATGTTTGCAATTTGATCTCTGGTTCCCCTGCCTTTTCTAAAACCAGCTTGAATATCTGGAAGTTCACAGTTCACATGTTGCTGAAGCCTGGCTTGGAGAAATTTGAGCATTACTTTGTTAGCGTATGAGATGAGTACAATTGTGCGGTAGTTTGAGCATTCTTTGACATTGCCTTTCTTTGGGATTGGAATGAAAACTGACCTTTTCCAGTCCTGTGGCCACTGCTGAGTTTTCCAAATTTGCTGGCATATTGAGTGCAGCGCTTTCACAGCATGATCTTGCAGGATTTGAAATAGCTCAACTGGAATTCCATCACCTCTACTAGCTTTGTTTGTAGTGGTGCTTCCTAAGGCCCTCTTTACTTCACATTCCAGGATGTCTGGCTCTAGGTGAGTGATCACACCATTATGACTATCTGTGTTGTGAAGATCTTTTTTGTACAGTTCTTTTGTGTATTCTTGCCACCTCTTCTTAATATCTTCTGCTTCTGTTAGGTCCATACCATTTCTGTCCTTTATTGAGCCCACCCTTGCATGAAATGTTCCCTTGGTTCTCCTAATTTCCTTGAAGAGATCCCTGGTTTTTCCCATTCTATTGTTTTCCTCTATTTCTTTGTACTGATCACTGAGATAGGCTTTCTTATTTCTCCTTGCTATTCTTTGGAACTCTGCATTCAAATTGGTATATCTTTCCTTTTCTCCTTTGTTTTTAGCTTCTCTTCTTTTCAAAACTATTTGTAAGGCCTCCTCAGACAGCCATTTTGCTTTTTTGCATTTCTTTTTCTTGGGGATGATCTTGCTCCCTGTCTCCTCTACAATGTCACAAACCTCCATCCATAGTTCATCAGGCACTCTGTCTATCAGATCTAGGCCCTTAAATCTATTTCTCACTTCCACTGTATAATCATAAGGGATTTGATTTAGGTCATACCTGAATGGTCCCTACTTTCTTCAATTTAAGTCTGAATTTGGCAATAAGGAGTTCATGATCTGAGCCACAGTCAGCTCTTGGTCTTGTTTTTGCTGACTGTATAGAGCTTCTCCATCTTTGGCTGCAAAGAATATAATCAATCTGATTTCAGTGTTGACCATCTGGTGATGTCCATGTGTAGAGTCTTCTCTTGTGTTGTTGGAAGAGGGTGTTGGCTATGACCAGTGCATTCTCTTGGCAAAATTCTATTAGCCTTTGCCCTGCTTCATTCTGTATTCCAAGGCCAAATTTGCCTGTTACTCCAGGTGTTTCTTGACTCCTACTTTTGCATTCCAGTCCCCTATAATGAAAAGGACATCTTTTTTGGGTGTTAGTTCTAAAAGCTCTTCAAAGAACCATTCAACTTCAGCTTCTTCAGCATTACTGGTTGGAGCATAGACTTGGATTACTGTTATATTGAATGGTTTGCCTTGGAAACGAACAGAGATCATTCTGTCGTTTTTGAGATTGCATCCAAGTAATGCATTTTGGACTCTTTTGTTGACCATGATGGCTACTCCATTTCTTCTAAGGGATTCCTGCCTGCAATAGTAGATATAATGGTTATCTGAGTTAAATTCAACCATTCTAGTCCATTTTAGTTATCTGATTCCTAAAATGTCAACGTTCACTCTTGCCATCTCCTATTTGACCACTCCCAACATGCCTTGATGGCAACCCACTCCAGTGTTTTTGCCTGGAGAGTCCCAGGGACGGCAGAGCCTGGTGGGCTGCCGTCTATGGGGTCGAACAGAGCTGGACACGACTGAAGCAACTTAGCAGCAGCAGCAACATGCCTTGATTCATGGACCTAACATTCCAGGTTCCTATGCATTATTGCTCCTTACAGCATTGGACTTTACTTCCATCTCCAGTCACAGGCAGAACAGGGTATTGTTTTTGCTTTGGCTCCATCTCTTCATTGTTTCTGGAGTTATTTCTCCACTGATCTCCTGTAGCATATTGGGCACCTACCAACCTGGGGAGTTCATCTTTCAGTGTCCTATCTTTTTGCCTTTTCATTCTGTTCATGGGGCTCTCAAGGCAAGAATACTGAAGTGGTTTGCCATTCCCTTCTCCAGTGGACCACATTTTGTCAGACCTCTCCACCATGACCCGTCCATCTTGGGTGGCCTTACAGGGCATGGCTCATAGTTTCACTGAGTTAGACAAGGCTGTGGTCCACATGATCAGATTGGTTAGTTATCTGTGATTGTGGATTTCAGTCTGTCTTCCCTCTGATTGAGAAGGATAAGAGGCTCATGGAAGCTTCCTGATAGGAGAGACTGACTGAGGGGAAAACTGGGTCTTGTTCTGAAGGGCAGGACCATGCTCAGTAAATCTTTAATCCAATTTTGTCATGATGGGTGGAGCTGTGTTCCCTCCCTCCTAGTCATGCTATGGTGGTGGTCTTAGTCATGCTATTTTTCACTCTGACTTTCCAGACACTGCTATTTATTCCTCTGACAAAGGGAAAAACAAACACATAAGGGCATTCTTGATCAGTCTCTTCAATGCTCTTTTCACTTTCACCCAGTGGGAAACTCACATAGCTCTAAATAGATGTTTTTATATAGGAGTAACAAGACTTCCCTCATAGCTCATTTGGTAAAGAATCTGCCTGCAATTCAAAAGTCCAGGGTTCAGTTCCTGGGTTGAGAAGATCCCCTGAGGAAGGAAATGGCAACCCACTCTAGTATTCTTGCCTGGAGAATCCCATGGACAGAGGAGCCTGGCAGGCTACAGCTATAGTCTATGGGGTTGTAAGAGTCAGACACAACTGAGCAACTAAGCACAGATACACGCAACAAGGCCATACAGTACTAACCCTGAACATTTTGATCCAAAACCAAGTTGACATCATGAACATGATGAAGTTGGATATAGTCCCTGAAACCCTGCATGTTAGTCCCAGCTTGATAGTTCTGTGAATATTTGTGTATGAGTGAGTGGTTATTAGTGTTCACTTGGTTAAACCAATAAAACCAATGTTATTCCTTCCATGCTAACCCAAACCTCAGATGCCTGTTCTTTCAGTAAATATATCACACACCTTACATGTGAATAGGTTTTGCCATGGGCAAAGCTGTCTCTCAGGCAGCTTATTTAAGTTTTTATTATTATTTAAGGCTTTAAATTATTTAAGGTTACTTTTAAAAGTTTATTATTATTATTTAAGGTCTTACATTTGAGGTCTTTTGGGTAATAAAACACTCAGTGATTTCTGCTTTTTTTCTCCAGTGCCCTCTTCTCTTCCTCACCCTTCTTTTCTACTAGGAATAAGGTCTTTTGCTGCATGCAACTACCCCATCTCCACAGCTTCATAATTTTAGCATAGCATTGGGCTTCCCAGGTGTTGCTAGTGGTAGACAATCCGCTTGCCAAGGCAGGAGACTCAAGAAACATGGGTTTGATCCCTGGGTCAGGAAGATTTCTGAAGTAGGAAATGGCAACCCACTCCAATATTCTTACCTAGACAATTCCATGGACAGAAAAGCCTGGTGGGCTACATCCATGGGGTCTCAAAGAGTCAGACTCAACTTAGAAACTGAGCGTGCATGTAATCTTTTTTATTGCTCCTACTGGCTCAGCACATAGTATGTGTGTGATTGAGATCCACAATTTCCTCTGTTGGCTGAGCAATTAGTATTTTGATAGACAGAAAAGATACATGCAAATAGGTCAAAACAGGGTAATAAGTGAGCTGCTGAGAATGCTGGATCAAAGGTAGTTTCAAAAGATGACAAGTAATAAAGAAAAGGAAAACAGAGGCAAAAAACAAACCAAAAAAACCCCTCACCTTCTTAATTTTCCTCATGTGAGCTCAGATAGTGAGGAGCCATGGTGATACTAGCATTGCCACAGCCCTTTCTAAGGAGTTTTCATAACTGTCTCATCTGATGCTCAGAGCAAGCAGTGAGGTGGGAAGGGAGGATGCCCCAAGGGCCCAAGGTCAAACCAGGTTTTAACGTTCCAAACCCAGAGTTGTTTCCCTTCCCCTACCAACTTCTAGAGGCTCATCTACATGGGAATGGACTCTAGAGGGAAAGGGCTTATTCTTAAAAAACCATTTATACTGAGAAGAGCAGAGGAAGCTGACTTTACCTGATGACTCAGAACTAGAAAGCACTGCCATGCACACTCATCAGGACATCTCTGCTATGAGGATGCATAGATGCATCATTCCCTCAGTCTCCAGCTTGGGTAGGGTGTGCTGGGACAAGCTCTCCACCTTTGCTGCACTCATGTCCTGTACCCTTCCCTATTCCATCACCCAGGAGGGACTCCACTATCTGCCTTTTTCAGGGGGACCCTTACCAGCCCAGAACATGTGGTATAACCAATTCACCATTTATTATTAAAATTCTTTGATGTCCTTCTTTTAGTAAAAAATTTAATTGAACTATAGTTAGTTTACAATATAGTCTTTGTTTCTGCTGTATAGCAAAGTGAGTCAGTTATACATATATTCAGTCTTCTCTAGATTCTTTGGTCATTGTATAGGTCATTACAGGATATTGAGTAGAGCCTCCTGTGCTATACAGTAGGTCCTTATTAGTAATCTATTTTATATATGGTAGTGTGAAGTTTAAAATGTTGATTCTATCTTGAACTTACATAAAAGTTACAACAAATCAATTTTTTTCTGAAACATTTGAGAGTAAGTTTTGACAGGATGCCCCTATCATACTTTAAAGCTAGATTGTACTCTTAACAAATGAGGATATTCCCCTGTATAACCACAGCAACCATCAAAATCAGGAAACTAATACTGACATATGCTATTAATACCATCCTATCTTATCCTTTCACTGAGGTTTCAGTCAGTGTCCCAGTGATGTCTTTATAAGGAAAGGATCCAGTTCAGAATTACACACTGCGTTTAGTTGTGTCTCTTTAGTTTGCCTCTATCTTTGGTCTTCTTTTCTTGACTTTCAGGATCTTGGTACTTTGAGGGATTACAGAATTGTTTTTGTTTTTGTTTTTTTTTGGAGAGTATCCAGTTTTATTTCTCTCAGGCATAGCATAGAAGTGATGCTGCATTCTTCTCATTGCATCTTGTCAAAGAGCATGTAACTGATTTGTCACATTACTAATGATTCTAGTTTTATCATTTCATTAAGATGATATTCCCCAAGCTTGTTCAGTTGTTAAGTCATGTCTGACTCTTTTTGACTCCATTGACTGTAGCATGCCAGGCTCTTCTCTCTCCAGTATCTCCTGGAGTTTGCTTGAATTCATGTCCATTGAGTTGGTGATGCTAGCTAACCACCTTATCCTCTGCTGCCCCCTTATCTTTTTGCCATCAATCTTTCCCATCATCAGGATCTTTTCCAATGAGTCGGCTCTTCGCATCAGGTGATGAAAGTATTGGAGCTTCAGCAACACTCCTTCCAATGAAAATTGGTTGATTTCCTTTAGGATTGACTGGTTGATCTCCTTGCAGTCCAGGGGACTGTCAAGAGTTCTCTCCAGCACCACAATTTGGAAAGCATCAATTCTTTGGTGTTCAATTTTCTTTATGGTCCAACTCTCACATCCATACATAACTATTGGAAAAACCATATCATTCTTTACTAAAGGGGACCAGAACTCCTTAGAGAAATTACTGATTCCATAGCTGGGGTAGGGTTGTTGACATTTCTCCTGGCAATCTTGATTCCAGCTTTTGATTAATCCAGTCCAGCATCTTGCATGATGAACTCTGCATATAAGTTAAATAAGCAAGCTGACAACATACAGCTTTGACATATTCCTTTACCAGTTTGGAACCAGTCCATTGTTCCATGTCCAGTTTTAACTGTTGCTTCTTGACCCATGTACAGATTTCACAGGAGATAGGTAATGTGGTCTGATATTCCTGTCTCTTGAATTTTTCACAGTTTGTTGTGATCCACAAAGTCAAAGGCTTTAGTGTAGTCAATGAAGCAGAAGTAGATGTTTTCCTGGAATTCCCTTGTTTTCTCCATGATCCAATGAATGTTGGCAATTTGATCTCTGGTTCTTCTGCCTCATCAAAACCCAGCTTGTACATCTGGAAGTTCTCAGTTCACATACTGCTGAAGTGTAGCCTGAAGTATTTTGAGCATAATCTTGCTAGCATGTGAAATGAGCACAATTGTGTGATAATTGGAACATTCTTTGGCATTACCTTTCTTTGGGATTGGAATGAAAACTGATCTTTTCCAGTCCTGTGGCCACTGGTGAATTTTCCAAATTTGCTGACATATTGAGAGCAGAACTTAAACAGCATCACTTTTTAATATTTTTTTATTAAATTTATTTATTTTAATTGGAGGTTAATTACTTTACAATATTGTATTGGTTTTGCCATACATCAACATGAATCCACCATGGGTGTACACGTGCTCCCCATCCTGAACCCCACTCCCACCCCCCTCCCCATACCATCCCTCTCGGTCATCCCAGTGCACCAGCCCCAAGCATCCTGTATCCTGCATTGAACCTGGACTGGCGATTCGTTTCTTATACGATATTACACATGTTTCAATGCCATTCTCCCAAATCACCCCACCCTCTCCCTCTCCCACAGAGTCCAAAAGACTGTTCTATACATCTGTGTCTCTTTTGCTGTCTCACATACAGGGTTGTCGTTACCATCTTTCTAAATTCCATATATATGTGTTAGTATACTGTATTGGTGTTTTTCTTTCTGGCTTACTTCACTCTGTATAATAGGCTCCAGTTTCATCCACCTCATTAGAACTGATTCAAATGTATTCTTTTTAATGGCTGAGTAATACTCCATTGTGTATATGTACCACTGCTTTCTTATCCATTCATCTGCTGATGGACATCTAGGTTGCTTCCATGTCCTGGCTATTATAAACAGTGCTACGAGGAACATTGGGGTACACATGTCTCTTTCAATTCTGGCTTCCTTGGTGGGTATGCCCAGCAGTGGGATTGCTGGATCATAAGGCAGTTCTATTTCCAGTTTTTTAAGGACTCTCCACACTGTTCTCCATAGTGGCTGTACTAGTTTGCATTCCCACCAACAGTGTAAGAGGGTTCCTTTTTCTCCACACCCTCTCCAGCATTTATTGCTTGTAGATTTTTGGATCACAGCCATTCTGACTGGCGTGAAATGGTACCTCATAGTGGTTTTGATTTGCATTTCTCTGATAATGAGTGATGTTGAGCATCTTTTCATGTGTTTGTTAGCCATCTGTATGTCTTCTTTGGAGAAATGTCTATTTAGTTCTTTGGCCCATTTTTTTTGATTGGGTCATTTATTTTTCTGGAATTGAGCTGCAGGAGTTGCTTGTATATTTTTGAGATTAGTTGTTTGTCAGTTGCTTCATTTGCTATTATTTTCTCCCATTCTGAAGGCTGTATTTTCACCTTGCTTATAGTTTCTTTTGTTGTGCAGAAGCTTTTAAGTTTAATTAGGTCCCATTTGTTTATTTTTGCTTTTGTTTCCAATATTCTGGGAGGTGGGTCATAGAGGATTCTGCTGTGATTTATGTCGGAGAGTGTTTTGCCTATGTTCTCCTCTAGCAGTTTTATAGTTTCTGGTCTTATGTTTAGATCTTTAATCCATTTTGGGTTTATTTTGGTGTATTGTGTTAGAAAGTGTTCAAGGTTCATTCTTTTGCAAGTGGTTGACCAGTTTTCCCAGCACCACTTGTTAAAGAGATTGTCTTTTCTCCACTGTATATTCTTGCCTTCTTTGTCAAAGATAAG
>NW_011494861.1:517568-522401 GCF_000754665.1 Bison bison bison
AGGTGCATGGGTTTATCTCTGGGCTTTCTATTTTGTTCCATTGATCTATATTTCTGTCTTTGTGCCAGTACCATACTGTCTTGATGACTGTGGCTTTGTAGTAGAGCCTGAAGTCAGGCAGGTTGATTCCTCCAGTTCCATTCTATTTCTCAGGATTGCTTTGGCTATTCGAGGTTTTTTGTATTTCCATACAAATTGTGAAATTATTTTTTCTAGCTCTGTGAGAAATACCATTGGTAGCTTGATAGGGATTGCATTGAATCTATAGATTTCTTTGGGTAGTATACTCAGCTTCATTACATTGATTCTTCCGATCCATGAACATGGTATATTTCTCCATCTATTAGTGTCCTTTTTGTTTTCTTTCACCAGTGTTTTATAGTTTTCTATATATAGGTCTTTAGTTTCTTTAGGTAGATATATTCCTAAGTATTTTATTCTTTTCGTTGCAATGGTGAATGGAATTGTTTCCTTAATTTCTTTCTATTTTCTCTTTATTAGTGTATAGGAATGCAAGGGATTTCTGTGTGTTGATTTTATATCCTGCAACTTTACTATATTCATTGATTAGCTCTAGTAATTTTCTGGTGGAGTCTTTAGGGTTTTCTGTGTAGAGGATCATGTCATCTGCAAACAGTGAGGGTTTTACTTCTTCTTTTCCAATTTGGATTCCTTTTATTTCTTTTTCTGCTCTGATTGCTGTGGCCAAAACTTCCAAAACTATGTTGAATAGTAGTGGTGAGAGTGGGCACCCTTGTCTTGTTCCTGACTTTAGGGGAAATGATTTCAGTTTTTCACCATTGAGGATAATGTTTGCTGTGGGTTTGTCATAGATAGCTTTTATTATGTTGAGGTATGTTCCTTCTATTCCTGCTTTCTGGAGAGTTTTTATCATAAATGGATTTGAATTTTGTCAAAGGCTTCCTCTGCATCTATTGAGATAATCATATGGTTTTTATTTTTCAATTTGTTAATGTGGTGTATTACACTGATTGATTTGTGGATATTGAAGAATCCTTGCATCCCTGGGATAAAGCCAACTTGGTCATGGTGTATGATCTTTTTAATGTGTTGTTGGATTCTAATTGCTAGAATTTTGTTAAGGATTTTTGCATCTATGTTCATCAGTGATATTGGCCTGTAGTTTTCTTTTTTGTGTGTGGGGGATCTTTATCAGGTTTTGGTATTAGGGTGATGGTGGCCTCATAGAATGAGTTTGGAAGTTTACCCTCCTCTGCAATTTTCTGGAAGAGTTTGAGTAGGATAGGTGTTAGCTCTTCTCTAAATTTTTGGTAGAATTCAGCTGTGAAGCCGTCTGGACCTGGGCTTTTGTTTGCTGGAAGATTTCTGATTACAGTTTCAATTTCTGTCCTTGAGATGGGTCTATTAAGATATTTTATTTCTTCCTGGTTCAGTTTTGGAAAGTTGTACTTTTCTAAGAATTTGTCCATTTCTTCCACGTTGTCCATTTTATTGGCATATAATTGCTGATAGTAGTCTCTTATGATCCTTTGTGTTTCTGTGTTGTCTGTTCTGATCTCTCCATTTTCATTTCTAATTTTATTGATTTGATTTTTCTCCCTTTGTTTCTTGATGAATCTTGCTAATGGTTTGTCAATTTTATTTATCCTTTCAAGGAACCAACTTTTGGCTTTGTTGATTTTTGCTATGGTCTCTTTTGTTTCTTTTGCATTTATTTCTGCCCTAATTTTTAAGATTTCTTTCCTTCTGCTAACCCCGGGGTTCTTCATTTCTTCCTTTACTAGTTGCTTTAGGTGTGCTGCTGCCTAGTCACATCAGTCGTGTCCGACTCTGTGTGACCCCATAGACAGCAGCCCACTAGGCTTTCCCCATCCCTGGGATTCTCCAGGCAAGAATACTGGAGTGGGTTGCCATTTCCTTCTCCAATGCATGAAAGTGAAAGTGAAGTCGCTCAGTCGTGTCCGACCCTTAGTGACCCCATGGACTGCAGCCTTCCAGGCTCCTCCGCCCCTGGGATTTCCCAGGCAAGAGTACTGGAGTGAGGTTCCATTGCCTTCTCTGTGCTTTAGATGTAGAGTTAGGTTATTTATTTGAATTTTTCTTGTTTCTTGATGTATGCCTGTATTGCTATGAACTTTCCCTTAGCACTGCTTTTACAGTATCCCTCAGGTTTGGGGTTGTTGTGTTTTCATTTTCATTTGTTTCTATGCATATTTTAATTTCTTTTTTGATTTCTTCTGTGATTTGTGGGTTATTCAGCAGCGTGTTGTTCAGCCTCCATATGTTGGAATTTTTAAGTTTTTCTCCTGTAATTGAGATCTCATCTTACTGCATTGTGGTCAGAAAAGATACTTGGAATGATTTCAATTTTTTGAATTTACCAAGGCTAGATTTATGGCCTAAGGTGTGATCTATCCTGGAGAAGCTTCCGTGTGCTCTTGAGAAAAAAGTGAAATTCATTATTTTGGGGTGAAATGTCCTATAGATCTCAATTAGGTCTAACTGGTCTATTGTATCATTTAAAGTTTGTGTTTCCTTGTTTATTTTCTGTTTAGTTGATCTATCCATAGGTGTGAGTCGGGTATTAAAGTCTCCCACTATTATTGTGTTATTGTTAATTTCCCCTTTCATACTTGTTAGCATTTGTCTTACATATTGCAGTGCTCCTGTATTGGGTGCATATATATTTATAACTTAGATCTTCTTCTTGGATTGATCCTTTGATCATTATGTAGTGTCCTTCTTTGTCTCTTTTCACAGCCTTTGTTTTAAAGTCTATTTTATCTGATATGAGTATTGCTACTCCTGCTTTCTTGTGGTCTCTATTTGCGTGGAATATCTTTTTCCAGCCCTTCACTTTCAGTCTGTATGTGTCCCCTGTTTTGAGGTGGATCTCTTGTAGACAACATATATAGGGGTCTTGTTTTTATAACCATTCAGCCAGTCTTTGTCTTTTGGTTTAAGCATTCAACCCATTTATGTTTAAGGTAATTATTGGTAAGTATGATCCCGTTGCCATTTACTTTATTGTTTTGGGTTCGAGTTTATATGCCTTTTTTGTGTTTCCTTTCTAGAGAAGATCCTTTAGCATTTGTTGGAGAGCTGGTTTGGTGGTGCTGAATTCTCTCAGCTTTTGCTTGTCTGTAAAGCTTTTGATTTCTCCTTCATATTTGAATGAGATCCTTGCTGAGTACAGTAATCTGGGCTGTAGGTTATTTTCTTTCATCTCTTTAAGTATGTCTTGCCATTCCCTCCTGGCCTGAAGAGTTTCTATTGAAAGATCAGCTGTTATCCTTATGGAAATCCCCTTGTGTGTTATTTGTTGTTTTCCCTTGATGCTTTTAATATTTGTTCTTTGTGTTTCAGTTCAGTTTAGTTCAGTTGCTCAGTCATGTCTTTGTGGTTGATCTTTGTTAATTTGATTAATATGTGTCTTGGGGTGTTTCGCCTTGGGTTTATCCTGTTTGAGACTCTCTGGGTTTCTTGGACTTGGGTGATTATTTCCTTCCCCATTTTAGGGAAGTTTCAACTATTATCTCCTCAAGTATTTTCTCATGATCTTTCTTTTTGTCTTCTTCTTCTGGAATTCCTATGATTTGAATGTTGTGGCATTTAAAATTGTCCTGGAGGTCTCTGAGATTGTCCTCATTTCTTTTAATTCATTTTTCTTTTTTCCTCTCTGATTCATTAATTTCTGCCATTCTATCTTCTACTTCACTAATCCTATCTTCTGCCTCTGTTATTCTATTTGTTGGCTCCAGAGTGTTTTTGATCTCATTTATTGCATTATTCATTATATATTGACTCTTTTTTATTTCTTCTAGGTCCTTGTTAAACCTTTCTTGCATCTTCTCAATCCTTGTCTCCAGGCTATTTATCTGTGATTCCATTTTGATTTCAAGTTTTTGGATCATTTTCAATATCATTATTCAGAATTCTTTATCAGGTAGATTCCCTATCTCTTCCTCTTTTGTTTGGTTTGGTAGACATTTATTCTGTTCCTTTCAGTTCAGTTCAGTTCAGTTGCTCAGTCGTGTCCAACTCTTTGTGACCCCATGAATCGCAGCACGCCAGGCCTCCTTGTCCATCACAAACTCCCGGAGTGTACTCAGACTCACGTCCATCGAGTCAGTGATACCATCCAGCCATCTCATCCTCTGTTGTCCCCTTCTCCTCCTGCCCCCAACCCCTCCCAGCATCAGAGTCTTTTCCAATGAGTCAACTCTTTGCATGAGGTGGCCAAAGGATTGGAGTTTCAGCCTCAGCATCATTCCCTCCAAAGAAATCCCAGGGCTGATCTCCTTCAGAATGGACTGGTTGGATCTCTTTGCAGTCCAAGGGACTCTCAAGAGTCTTCTCCAACAACACAGTTCAAAAGCATCAATTCTTCGGCGCTCAGCCTTCTTCACAGTCCAACTCTCACATCCATATATAACCACAGGAAAAACCATAGCCTTGACTAGATGGACCTTTGTTGGCAAAGTAATGTCTCTGCTTCTTAATATGCCATCTAGGTTGGTCATAACTTTCCTTCCAAGGAGTAAGCATCTTTTAATTTCATGGCTGCAGTCACCATCTGCACTTGGAGCCCAGAAAAATAAAATCTGACACTGTTTCCACTGTTTCCCCATCTATTTCCCATGAAGTGATGGGACCGGATGCCATGATCTTCGTTTTCTGAATGTTGAGCTTTAAGCCAACTTTTTCACTCTCTTCTTTCACTTTCATCAAGAGGCTTTTTAGTTCCTCTTCACTTTCTGCCATAAGGGTGGTGTCATCTGCATATCTGAGGTTATTGATATTTCTCTCGGCAATCTTGATTCCAGCTTGTGTTTCTTCCAGTCCAGCGTT
>NW_011494861.1:522659-530463 GCF_000754665.1 Bison bison bison
AAGTAGGGTGACAATATACAGCCTTGACGTACTCCTTTTCCTATTTGGAACCAGTCTGTTGTTCCATGTCCAGTTCTAACTGTTGCTTCCTGACCTGCATACAGATTTCTCAAGAGGCAGGTCAGGTGGTCTGGTATTCCCATTTCTTTCAGAATTTTCCACAGTTTATTGTGATCCACACAGTCAAAGGTTTACCTGCTGGGTATTCCTCTGTCTCTTCATCTTGTTTATATTGCTGAGTTTGGGGTGGCCTTTCTGTATTCTGGCAGTCTGTGGAGTTTTCTTTATTGTGGAGTTTCCTCGCTGTGGGTGAGGTTGTATGGGAAGCTTGTCAAGGTTTCTTGGTTAGCGAAGCTTGTGTTGGTGTTCTGGTGGGTGGAACTGGATTTTTTCTCTCTGGAGTGCAATGAAGTGTCCAGTAATGAGTTATGAGATGTCAATGGGTTGGAATAACTTTGGGCAGCCTGTATATTGAATTTCAGGGCTCTGTTCCTGTGTTGCTGGAGAATTTACATTGTATGTCTTGCTCTGGAACTTGTTGGCCCTTGGTTGGTGCTTGGTTTCAATGTAGGTATGGAGGTGTTTGATGAGCTCCTGTCGATTAATGTTCCCTGGAGTCAGGAGTTCTCTGGTGTTCTCAGGATTTGGACTTAAGCCTCCTGCTTCTGGTTTTCAGTCATCTTTTAATATTTTAAATAGCTCAGCTGGAATGAGAATATATTTTTTTCAGAAGTAAAAAAAAATACATACCTATATATATATATATATATACACACACACACACACACACACACACATACACACACACACACACATACACACATATATACAGAGCCTAGTGAGGAATGTATGTAGATGTATTTGTGTGTGCATACCCATTTTTGTCTATATTTATCTCTGTGTGTGTATATGTATATACACATGTACAAAAAAGCCCAATTGGCCAGTACCTTCAGTTACAGTCCAACACTACATGGTTCATTCTAGTTTTCTTCCTTCCCACATTTATAACTCTTTTCCAACAACAAGAAAGCATATACTTCTTATTTGATCAATCTCCTTGTTTGTAACTAATCTCTTATTGTCATTGTCCTAATCCTGCCATGAACCCCTGTCTAACATCACCTGAGTTCAGATATCCTGAGCTGACTACATCTTCAGGCTGAAGCTCCCTGGTGCCTCATGGGCTCTAATGTTTCCAACAGGATTCCTCTCCTCATCTTGCTCAGGTTATATTTACACAAGGTGCCCCCTTCATCTCCTTTGGATACAGACACTTATGCAGGGCACCTACATGGATACTCTCATCCACATACTTAGACTCTTCCACCCATACCAAGCTGCCCTCCTGTGTAGACATCCTCCTTATCTGCCTCTTGGGCTCTAATACCCCCACCCTATGCTCCTTTCTTTGTTGACCTTCTCTGCATCTTTCTGTGCTTCTGCCACATCATGACCTTCCTGCCAGCCCCCTGCCAGGATGAATACTTTGTTCTCTTCTCACTCTCACTGGGCCATTTTGGAAGCCTGACTAACTTCCTTTAGGCTCTCCAACATATGCCAGGCCACTCTTCTTCACAGACACCCTCCTCACCCTCCTTGGGCTATGGCTTTTATGCAGACACCACCCATCACTCATAGGCTCCCACATCTTAGATCAAGATGTTCCCTCTCCTCTCCCACATTTCAGTGCCTGTCTTGCTCAGCCCTACCTATTGCCTTCGAGCTGTACAGCTCAGGAGGGGTGGGGAAAAGGGATGAGAACCATTTCTGAGATTTTTTCCTTTTCCTTTTTTTGGCTTATTTTATGCATTTGTCTTTTTATTTTAATTTATTTTTAATTGGAGGATGGTTGCTTTACAATGTTGTGTTAGTTTCTGCTATACAATAACATGAATCAGCCATAGGTATATGTATGTCCCCTCCCTCTGGAACCTCCCTGCTACTCCACCCCCCATCCCACCCCTCCAGGTCATCACAGAGCACATGGCTGGGCTCCCTGTGTTATACAGCAACTTCCCACCAGCTATCGATGTTACACGTGATAACACTGTTTCTTATTTCAAGATTCTTGGACTCCACATAGAAAAGCAACTGAACATAAAGTAAATTTAGTACCAAGATTTTTAAATAATTGTGAAGGGAAGTAGAATTGAGTTAAAGCCTAAAATAAAATGACCTTTGAAAATCTTAAATAAGAGATTTCAAGTTTCCAGGATTTTTGTAAGAAGGGCAAGTCCCAATTTATTTCTCCAAGCTCCTTATGATATGTTGGTGCCTATGCTCTGCCTGTCAAAATAGTTTACATTTCCAAAATTAGTTTAGGCTGCATGTTCAGAAAAACCTCCTTTATAAGTTCTGGCTCTTGGGAGGTGGGAAGGGGGTTCAGGATGGGGAACACATGTACACCCATGGCTGATTCATGTCAGTGTGTGGCAAAAACCACTACAATATTGTAAAGTAATTAGCCTCCAATTAAAATAAATTAATTAAAATTAAAAAAATAAGTTCTGGCTCTTGCACCTCTTCAACTTGACTACTCAAAACAAGAATTCTGAATCATTTGATTATAACTGACCTTTGATTATAAAATGCCCTTTTTTACTTTCCAATTGTTTTCCATGTGTAATAACAGACTGCTCCACAAGTTTGTGAAAATTTTTTGTAGCCCCTCCTCCACCCAGAGTCTAACAGAAGGTTAAGCTCACTAAGCTAGATTTGATGTAACTGATACTTCAGAGACAAAAAAAAAAACACCACACCCAGAGTCAGAAAGGGGACTTCCCTTGATATCACTCTTTCTCTGTCTCCCCTTAACCACCCTGACCTCATACCTACCCCCAGCCTCCTGCTGCATCTAGATTCGTTTGTGTTGTTATTGTCTGAGGCATAGGGGAGGCAGAAGCCGTTTATTTACTGAAGGTATTGCTTGCTGAGTAATACTTGGAGAAATACATGGGTTTCTGACACAGTCACCAGGGACCAGCAGCTTCTACCACAGTTGATGTGTTCATCTTTGGTCAACGACATAAGAACACATTGGAATTTCCCTGTGCTGCTGAGAGGAATGGAAGAAGTTGAGGACAGGCTGAGAGGAGAGAAGTACATTCTTAGGGGTGCAAACTCCAAGTTGTTCTGATAACCAGAGATGCCAGCTTTGTTTTCCCTTTTGTTTGTATTAACAGAGAAATTATTCGCTGGGATTGCCTCAAATAGGGGGCTTACCAGGTGGCACCCCAGGTGGCACTACTAATAAAGAAACTGCCTGCCAATGCAGGAGACATAAGACATGTGGGTTCAATCTCTGGATTGGGAAGATACCCTGGCTTAGGGCATAACAATCCACTCCAGTATTCTTTCCTGGAGAATCCCACGGACAGAGGAGCCTGAAGGGCTGCAGTCTAATGGGTGGCAAAGAGTTGGACATGACTGAAGCAACTTAGCATGCATGCATGCCTCAAATCGGGATTTGTCTTGTCTAATATTACTGACTACCTTGACCTCATTGAGAGTCTGGAGGCTTTGTTAGAAATAACTTTGAATAATCCCTTGGATACCCCATTTCTTTTAAAATAAGTAAAGGGAATGTATACTCAATCTACTTGAACAGATACTGCCTTCTCAGAAAGCATGGCTTCTTCATAGAATATTATTATTACTTTCACATATTATGTTCATTCTTCTTTATTAAATTATTAATATACCTGTTTCTTAATTAGCAATAATGTTATGATATTTAGGATTTTTTTTTCTGTGAATGGATAAATGATATTTGTATTTTTCAGAGTTTTTAAAACCACTTTATTGAAGTATGATTGACGTACAAAAAGCTATACATAATCAATTGTGCAGTTAGTGAATTTGGAGATAAGTATACAGCAATGAAGCCACCACCTCAGCCAGTGCCATAAACGTATCTCTTACTTCTGTAAGTTTATTGCCATCCACCATCTTTTATTTGTGGTAAGAACTCAATCTAAGTTCTATCTACTTAGCAAAATTTTAAGAATATGATATGGTATTGTTTACTGTAGCCATTGTGCTGTACAGTAGGTCTCTAGGATTTATCTTGCATAACTGAAACTCTGTATCCTTTGACTCATCCTCCCCATTCTCCCTTCCCTTTTCCCCCCTGGAAACTCTCTGCTTTTATCAGTTTGACTATATTTTTTTCTTTTTATTTTTTAGTTTGACTATTTTAGATTCCTCATAAATGTGAGATCATTAGTAACTGTTTGTCATTCTGTGTCTGGTTTATTTCACTTATTATGCTATCTCCCAGATTCATCCATGCTGTTCCAAATGGCAGGGTTTCCTTCAGTTTTAAAGGCTGAATAATATTCCATTGTATGTATATGCCAGAATTTTCCTTATCCATTTATTCAATGATGAATACTTAAGTTGCTTTCATATCTTTGCTATTTTGAATTATGATGTAATGAACATGAGAACACAGATATCTTTTCAAAATCCTGATTTCAATTTCTTTGGATATACACTCAGAAACAAGATTGCTGGATCTTCTGGAAGTTCTATTTTTAATTTATTAGGAACTTCCATACTGTTTTCCATGATAGCTGCATCAATTTACAATCCCACTAACAGTGTACAAGGGTTCCCTTTTCCCCACATTCTCAACAACACTTGTTACCTTTTGATTTTTGACAATAACCATTGTAACAGTTGTAAGGTAATGTCTCACTGTGGTTTTGATTTTCATTTCTCTGATAATTAGTGATTCTGAGCACCTTTTCATCTACCTATTGGCCAACTGTATGTCTTCTTTGAAGAAAGGTCTATTCGAGTCATTTGGCTATTTTTTAATCAGCTTTTTTCTTTCAGTTGTAAGAATTTCTTATATATTTTGAGTACTAACCTTTTATCAGATACATGGTTTTCAAATATTTCCTCCCATTCTATAATTTGCCTTTTCATGTTGGTGATTGCTTCTTATGCTGTGCAGTTTTTTAGTTTGATGCTATTCCTCTTGTCCTTTTTTTGTTGCCTGTGTCCAGGATTTTATTTCTGAAGTTGCAAGAATAAGAAAAACACAGATTTTAGGCACAATTTTGCATTATTGGCTTCAAAATTTAAACTTATTTTTTAAATAAGATGAAACTTTACTGTTGAATATATGTGATTTACCCAATGTGTATTGATTATCAACTATGTGCAAGTTGCTGCCTTGGGGTTAAGAATAGAAAAGGATAAGCAGAGAGAAAAGAGACAAATTCTCCATCTCTGGGGGCATTATAAGTTAAAGGGAGGAAATTAAATAGATAAATAACAAAAAGATATTTTGTATTGAGTGAATTAATTCTCCTGAAATTAATTCTTCCTGAGAAAAATTTTCCAAATGAGACAAATTTGTGAATTCTCTTTTAATAGATCAAAGTCTGAAAGCATGAGAAAGTAAGAATTCAGGGAAAGACAAGCAGTAGACTGGGGCTATAGCAAATGATCCCTAGGCAATATATGTAGGAAATAATTCTGGAGAAGCAGTTTGGAGTTAGATTATGAAGTCTTAGTTTCTACATTAAGGAACTTGCAGTTTATTCTCATAATGGTATGGGAGAGGCTTCTAGGAAACTGAGTGACATGAACTGATTTTCAGTGTGGGGACTGAGCAGTGGAGTGAATGGGAGTTTGTATCATAAAGTAAATCACCTATTTGTTTATTCCACAAATACTTGTTGATTATCCAATGGTTGCTGGTGATACTGAATCTGATAAGACAAGATTTCTGTGATTGAGAAGATTCTGGCCTAATGACAGATATAGTGCCAAGTAATCAGTGCTTTGGGGCTTCCCAGTTGGCACTAGTGGTAAAGAACCTGCCTGGAAATGCAGGAGATGTAAGAGCCTTGGTACAGTCCATAGGCTCACAAAGAGTTGAACATGATGAAGTGACTTACCACACATGCACAATCAGTGCTTTGATAGTGGTAGCATAGGATAGATTTAAATGAGACTGGTAGGTAGAGGTAATGATAAAAGAAAGCTATATGGGTCAATGACATGGGTTTGCAAAAATAGGTCCACATTAGCTAGACTTGTATTAGAGGTGTGTGTATGGACTTGTGTGACAATGGTGGTGAGGGGTGTGTAGAAATTGGGTACTTCAGGTAGAGAGGTTTTCATATATAAATTCGTGGACATGGGACACATTTTCAGAAGGGATATGTACCAAATTATTTCCTGTGAATGAACTGGACTGTCTATAGTGGGTATGGTAGGAAATGAGCCTAGAGAAGAAGGCAGAAACTAAATTGTGGAAGACTTTAGTTGGTCCATGAAGATTTTTTTTTTTTACTTTAATACTGTTGGGTGGGTCAAAGAGTTCTTTTCCTCTCTTGTGTATCTCTAGTGCTTGGAATGCTAAATACCTTATTTGTTAGAAAATGAATAAGTCGGTTAATGAAAAGTGAAGGCAGGAGAGGACGATACATTATCTTCTTCCAAAAGTCCTCTTCCATTTTAAGAATAAAACTTTTTTTTTCATGATAGAATATGATCTTTATTTTGGAAAATACAGCAATAAAAACATAAAATAATGTGGACATATTTGATGTCAAGCATTTCTTCATAAATTCATGCATTTACTTAAAAAAAAAAAGTTCATTCAGGTTTTCCATACCATCTTATGGAAAAACACAAATGGACTTTTTGGCCTATCCAATAAATGCAATGGGAATCTGTAAAATTTAAGTAGGAAGTGGCATAATCATATTTGGACTTGAGAAAGATCACATGTAGTTATTTGTAAATAGACACTAGCCAAATTAGAGGTAAGAAGTCTGGTTGAGAGAGTGTTGTAGTTGCCCAGGTGAAGAGTAATGAGACTCTGAATTAAGCCAAAATGGGGTGAAATCGATGGATTGAAGACTTTTAAGACAGTAAAAGCTATGGAGTCAAAAGAGAGGTTGGGTTTGTAAGGCTGAGTGAGAGGGAGCATTCTACTAGGATGCTTAGTGTTTGGCTGTGAACACGTAGAAAAGCAGGATGTCATGTATTGGAATAGAAAATATTGGAGAATACAAATTGTGAAATTATTTGTTCTAGCTCTGTGAAAAATACCATTGGTAGCTTGATAGGGATTGCATTGAGTCTATAAATTGCTTTGGGTAGTATACTCATTTTCACTATATTGATTCTTCCAATCCATGAACATGGTATATTTCTCCATCTATTAGTGTCCTCTTTGATTTCTTTCACCAGTGTTTTATAGTTTTCTATATATAGGTCTTTAGTTTCTTTAGGTAGATATATTCCTAAGTATTTTATTCTTTCCATTGCAATGGTGAACGGAATTCTTTCCTTAATTTCTCTTTCTGTTTTCTCATTATTAGTGTATAAGAATGCAGGGATTTCTGTGTGTTGATTTTATATCCTGCAACTTTACTATAATCATTGATTAGTTCTAGTAATTTTCTGGTGGAGTCTTTAGGGTTTTTTAAAACCTCGAATAGCCAAAGCTATCTTGAGAAAGAAGAATGGAACTGGAGGAATCAACCTACCTGACCTCAGGCTCTACTACAAAGCCACAATCATCAAGACAGTATGGTACTGGCACAAAGACAGAAATATTGATCAATGGAACAAAATAGAAAGCCCAGAGATAAATCCACGCATCTATGGACACCTTATCTTTGACAAAGGAGGCAAGAATATAAAATGGAGAAAAGACAATCTCTTTAACAAGTGGTGCTGGGAAAACTGGTCAACCACTTGTAAAAGAATGAAACTAGAACACTTTCTAACACCATACACAAAAATAAACTCAAAATGGATTAAAGATCTAAAT
>NW_011494861.1:531162-601830 GCF_000754665.1 Bison bison bison
ATAAAACTCCTAGAGGAGAACATAGGCAAAACACTCTCTGACATACATCACAGCAGGATCCTCTATGACCCACCTCCCAGAATATTGGAAATAAAAGCAAAAATAAACAAATGGGACCTAATTAAACTTAAAAGCTTCTGCACATCAAAGGAAACTATTAGCAAGGTGAAAAGGCAGCCTTCAGAATGGGAGAAAATAATAGCAAATGAAGCAACTGACAAACAACTAATCTCAAAAATATACAAGCAACTCCTGCAGCTCAATTCCAGAAAAATAGATGACCCAATCAAAAAATGGGCCAAAGAACTAAATAGACATTTCTCCAAAGAAGACATACAGATGGCTAACAAACACATGAAAAGATGCCCAACATCACTCATTATCAGAGAAATGCAAATCAAAACCACTATGAGGTACCATTTCACGCCAGTCAGAATGGCTGTGATCCAAAAGTCTACAAATAATAAATGCTGGAGAGGGTGTGGAGAAAAAGGAACCCTCTTACACTGTTGGTGGGAATGCAAACTAGTACAGCCACTATGGAGAACAGTGTGGAGAGTCCTTAAAAAACTGGAAATAGAACTGCCTTATGACCCAGCAATCCCACTGCTGGGCATACACACTGAGGAAACCAGAAGGGAAAGAGACACGTGTACCCCAATGTTCATTGTAGCACTGTTTATAATAGCCAGGACATGGAAGCAACCTAGATGTCCATCAGCAGATGAATGGATAAGAAAGCAGTGGTACATATACACAATGGAGTATTACTCAGCCATTAAAAAGAATACATTTGAATCAGTTCTAATGAGGTGGATGAAACTGGAGCCTATTACACAGAGTGAAGTAAGCCAGAAAGAAAAATACCAATACAGTATACTAACACATATATATGGAATTTAGAAAGATGGTAATGATACAAGACAGCAAAAGAGACACTGATGTATAGAACAGTCTTTTGGACTCTGTAGGAGAGGGAGAGGGTGGGGAGATTTGGGAGAATGGCATTGAAACATGTATAATATCATGTATGACATGAGTCGCCAGTCCAGGTTTGATGCACGATACTGGATGCTTGGGGCTGGTGCACTGGGATGACCCAGAGGGATGGTATGAGGAGGGAGGAGGGAGGAGGGTTCAGGATGGGGAACACATGTATACCTGTGGCAGATTCATTTCGATATTTGGCAAAACCGATACAATATTGTAAAGTTTAAAAATAAAATAAAATTTAAAAAAAAAGAAAAAATATTGGAGAATAAAGAAGAGAGGGTTTGGGGAGAAAACTGCTAAAGTTAGGATTGGACATGTTGAGTTTTAAGATACTTATGGGCCATAGTTCTGTAGCCATTAACAGAGCCCTGAGTAGCCCTGGTATTTAAGAGTGGGAAAGAGGGAACTATGAAGAAGAAGGAGGGAGATCAAAAGCATGGTGTCCTATAAATGAAGAAGACAGAGTTTCACAGATGTGTCAGTGAGCAGCAATATCAGATATCACGAGAACAAAGAAGGAAAGAGCAGCAACAAGCTTGGAGCTTGTTGGAGACATTAGAAGTATGGTAGAGATAGGAGCTAGATTGCTATGAGTTGAGAAATGATGAGATCTGTAAATTAAAGGAAGAGGAAGCAGCAAGCCCCCTCCCCTTTCTCTTTTAAAAGAAGCATGGATTCTTAGAACGAATCATTGCCATTGATTTGGCATTGCTGGGTGATGTTTAAATATGTATATGTTGATGGAGCTGTACAGTTGCTGTGCCCACTACAGCTTCCCTAACCTGACGTTTGCTCTCTTCTCTGATCTTCGAATGCAGTGCAGCCAGGTGAGGACAGCTAGAAGGGTGAGACCCAGTCACCAGAATGGACTAGGTACTTGCTGCGGACAGTGAAAGTAATGTTTTGTGGCAGATAGAACAAGGAACATGAAATGGACAAGCATCTGGTTTACATCAAGGAGCAGCTTAAGAATGGGTAGACAGAGGGGTCCCAAAACCAGAAACATTGGCAGAAAAGACCCAGTGGACCCAAAACATTTCAAAGTTCTTGAGATTAAATGCTAGTTCATGTCTGAGTAATAGAAAACCTGTAGGCCGTGGCTTTAGAACCACAGCATCATTCTTATGTAGGAATTCTGGGAAAAACCCCAAGGGGTTATCTCTTTGGGTTAGATGGAGCTGCCTGCTTGCAGACATGCAAATAATAATAAATATGTTTGATCTTTACCCATTTACTAAATTATAAGCTTCTAGATGCCGGGAAATCTGGGAGAGCAGGGTTTGTTTTTTTCAAAAATAATCATCATCATGTTTTGATAATTGAAGATACAGGCTTATTGGAAAACAGAAATGTTTAATTACCGAAATGTGTAGAAAGCGAAAGTTTCCCATAATCAACCACCCACCCCCATAACCACTGTTAATTGGTATATCTATGCAATTACCTGGGTTTTTTTTTTTTTTTTTACAAGAATGGATAATACTGTATATGTTTTGTGACTTTGTGATTTCAGTGATGAGTGCCCTTTCTGTCAATACACAGAGACAACTTTCAGGCTTCATCTTCCTTAACAAACCAACAGAAACAAAACTTGTATTCTGTAGTGTACAGATTAATGAAATTATTTTAACAAATTCCTGTCAACAGACATGTGGGTTGTTTCTGGTCTCTCACCATTTCAGATAGACTGTAGTAAGTGTTCTTGCATATGGATCTGCATAAGCATTTCTATTGGATATATGTCTATTTCTAAAAATGCATTTATAAAAATTATGTATATTTTGCCAAACTGCCCTGGGATAGCTGTTAAAGAAGTTGCAAACAGTATCAGTAGCAGGGGTTCTCATCTTGGATTACGTGAACTATGGATATGATCAGAGTGTCTGAACTACAATGGGAAAAAAATTAGCATCTTCATTTTCTCTCACCTCTGAAATTTAGCTTTCAATTGCTAGTAATAACAACAAACCACAGTAGTTTTACCAATAGTTGTGATTTTCTCACTAATCGAATTCATTGTTGCTGTCAATATCTTGAAATATTATTTGTTTTTTCACTACTTTGAAATTAAGGTGGCTTTAATTCCTGTCAGTGTATCTTATTATTTAATGCATTTAAAAAGTAGGTATATTTCAATATCACAGGTTTTAAAATATTGATAAATATTTCAATATACTTACTTCCTTTGTAATAGTGTGTACTTTATGTTTTTACGAGCATTTTTATGACAAATGGTCCACAGCCTTCTCCATACTGTCATAAACTGTGGCGCAAGAAGTGTTGCAAATTCCTAAGGCTTAGAGGCAAGTACATGAAGTGAGAATTATAATAGAATTAATAAGAAATACTTATGGTGCTATGACAAGCCAGATGCTATTCTAAGTACATTACTTATATTAACTCATTTAATCTTTACAACAACCCAGTTAGGGAAGTTATCTATTTTCACTTACAGCAAAGAAAATAAAGCACAGGGAGGTGAATTTGCCCGGGGTCACACTACTAAACCAGTTGTGTAGGCAGGCTGTGACCTCAGCATTGCACTTCAGGGTCTGTGTACTTACCTCCTTGGATAAACTGGTTTCAGAGAAAAGTATCTGCATGTGTGAAATAGTGAAGTCTTCACCTGGTCACCCTGACTTCACACCCTGACCTGAAAAGTGTGATTCGATATGTGCATCTTTACCTACTGTGTTGATGGAAACATGGGGGCAGGATACATAAAAGAACTAACAGAGAGCACAGACTCCCTGCTTCTGAATATAGTTAATATCTTCTTACCTATGATGATTCTCATTCACTCACAAATTCATTTATTCCACAAATATCTTGTACCAGGTACTTTCCCTGGCACTGGGGATGTAGCAGAGCATCAGAAAAATACAGTTCCTACCTTTCTAGATCTTATACTGTGGTCAGGAAATTGAGACAAATAAACAAATCCATGGGAACAAACAAAATGAACAAGGTCATTTCATAAAAGATAAGTGCTATGAATATGCTAAAACAGGGTGATGGGACAGAGTGACACAGACAAGGGTGGGAGATGCAACTTCAGCTGAGTGGTCAAGAAGGGCTCTACCCCAGGGTGGCATTTGGGCTGAGACAACAGAGATTTAGAGGACCCAAGCTCTCTGAGGACCTAAGGGACAGTGACCACTCCATGGTCAGATGTCCGAATGTATGAAGGAGATTGCTGAGACAGGGTCAGGTCATGGGAGAGGAGTGGGTGGTGAGAATGGGCCACCTTTTGGGGAAGATGTCTTCTCTGACTAACTGGTAAAGAAAGACACTTTGAACCTTCCCTTCTCATACTTTCTCAGCAGGAATTTCTCAGCATCAGAGCCAGCCCTTAAAAATCTCTGGTGTTAAGAATGCTCTTGAGACAGGATCAAGTCAGATCTCTCCTTCACTAGCTCTCTGCCTGAACCCTTTTTCACTTGACCCTTTCCACCAGCACATGTTGTCTTTACAGGTTTTCAAGTTGCTCTTCACTCCCCCAGGGACAAAATACCGGGAAGGAAAGAGACTTTGCCAGTTACAGAATACTGACAACACACTGTCACCCCAAATAGGCAGACTCATCTCCAGAAAAGTGAGTCTGTCCACAGTTTCGACTTTCAGTTCTGTTTTGTTGTCTCACCACTGACCAATTTTCTGTCAATAGAGGGTGAATTGACTTTAGTGGGAGTGGTTACTTCTACTGTGAAACTAAGAAAATCAAAGTAAAAAGTACAGGAATAAAAGAGATTTCAGTGTAGCCCAGAGGAGATCAATAAAACCAGGGTAGCAGAGGTGTGGGCTTACACTCATAAAATCATTAGCTTCCTTTCAGCTTTGTAGGAAGCCTCCAGGTGCTAAGGGAAGAGATGCTGAGCAGCTTCTCAGAGGGACACATATTCCTGTGGGGGTTCACACTGTTCCCAGGAAAGCCCTAATGAGCTGGCCGTGGAGGCATACGCTGTCTGTGGTTGTGAAAATTTTTTTTAAAGGGAAGGGAGTTTCACCCTGAGTTTTTAACTTAAAATGGGCTAACGTTAAAATATTTTCTGCCTTTCTAAAGCAAAGTCAGATTCCTTCCTCCTCCCACACAGATTTTTCAAACTGTCATCTGATCTTCTTCAATGTCTTAGAGCAAGGAGGGGGAAGACAGGGCAGAATGACTCAAATAATTAAATAGACCCTAGCAGGCAGGAAAATAAGAGGCCATAAGATAGAAACCAAGAATCCTAGAGAAGCTCCCATTATATACAATTGACCCATTTCAGAATTTTACATATTTTTATTTATTTTCATATTTTTCTTTTTTAATATAAATTTATTTATATTAATTGGAGGCTAATTACTTTACAATATTGTATTGGTTTTGCCACACACTGACATGAATCTGCCATGGGTGTACATGTGTTCTCCATCCTGAACCCCCCTCCCACCTCCCTCCACATGCCATCCCTCTGGGTTCATCCCAGTGCACCAGCCCCGAGCACCCTGTATCATGCATCGAACCTGGACTGGCGATTCGTTTCACATATGATAATATACATATTTCAATGCCATTCTCCCAAACCACCCCACCCTCTCCCTCTCCCACAGAGTCCAAATTTTAATTGGAGGATAATTGCTTTACAATATTGTGTTGGTTTCTGCTGCGCAACAGCGTTAGTCAGCCGTAAGTATACATATATCCCCTCCCTCTGCAGCCTCCCTCCCACGCCCCTCACCCCACCCCTCTGGGTCATCATAAAGCACCTGGCTGAGCTGCCTGTGCTATACAGCACCTTCCCGCTAGCTAGCTATTTTACACATAGGAATGTATATATTTCAATTCTACTCTTTTAGTTCATCCCACTCTCCTTCCACTGCTGGGTCCACAAGCTCATTCTCTCTGTCTGTGTCTCTATTCTTGCCCTGCAAATCAGTTCATCAGTACCATTTTCTAGATTTCATATATATGCATTAATACGTACATGTTTTTAAAGTCCTTTCTAGCTAAGCAGAAAGATCACACTTAGTCTGCTTTCCATTTATTTTTGTGTGTCAGTCACTCCTCAATGATTGTAAACCAGTCTTGATCTCCTTCAGTTCAGTTCAGTCACTCAGTCATGTCCAACTCTTTGCAACCCCCTGCATCGCAGCACGCCAGGCCTCCCTGTCCATCACCAACTCCCGGAGTTCACTCAGACTCATGTCCATCGAGTCAGTGATGCCATCCAGCCATCTCATCCTCTGTCGTCCCCTTCTCCTCCTGCCCCCAATCCCTCCCAGCATCAGAGTCTTTTCCAATGAGTCAACTCTTCGCATGAGGTGGCCAAAGTACTGGAGTTTCAGTACTTTGGATTGAAAAGCATCATTCCTTCCAAAGAAATCCCAGGGCTGATCTCCTTCAGAATGGACTGGTTGGATCTCCTTGCAATCCAAGGGACTCTCAAGAGTCTTCTCCAACACCACAGTTCAAAAGCATCAATTCTTCGGTGCTCAGCCTTCTTCACAGTCCAGCTCTCACATCCATACATGACCAGTGGAAAAACCATAGCCTTGACTAGACGTACCTTTGTTGGCAAAGTAATGTCTCTACTTTTGAATATGCTATCTAGGTTGGTCATAACTTTCCTTCCAAGGAGTAAGCATCTTAATTTCATGGCTGCAGTCACCATCTGCAGTGATTTTGGAGCCCAACAAAATAAAGTCTAACACTGTTTCCACTGTTTCCCCATCTATTTCCCATGAAGTGAGGGGATCAGATGCCATGATCTTAGTTTTCTGAATGTTGAGCTTTAAGCCAACTTTTTCACTCTCCTCTTTCACCTTCATCAAGAGGCTTTTTAGTTCCTCTTCACTTTCTGCCATAAGGGTGGTGTCATCTGCATATCTGAGGTTATTGATATTTCTCCTGGCAATCTTGATCTCCTTAGAAAAGGTTTAATATACATATATGTGTGAGAGTGTGTATGTGTGCATGTGTGTGTGCTATGTGCATGCTAAGTCGCTTCAGTCGTTTCCTACTAAAGCCTGCCAGGCTCCTCTGTACATGGGATTCTCCAGGCAAGATACTGGAGTGGGTTGCCATGCCCTCCTCCAGGGGATACACACACACACACACACACATATATATGATTAAGTCCAAGACCATTGTGTCAGTGATACTGAGCATGATGCTCTTCCATTGAAGAAGATCAAGGAAAAGATTTGAAAATAGGCATTGAGACCATTCGACACAGTTTCCAGGCTTTGAGTTAAGTACTCAGTGTCTTCCTGGTAGTATCATGTTAATGCCCTAGTGATATTTTGATTTTATTTTGTACCACATTTTTTTTTCAGGAAATTAATGTGTACATATGACATCATTAATGCAAAAATAAAAGCTATTCCACCTTCCTGAACTTTAAGTTTAATTAACCAGCATATGGCTCAGTAAAGCCCAGATACTAAAGATTCTTCAGGGAATAGGTCAGGAGCATTTCTTTCAGAGTATTTGTTCTCGGCATGGTGCCCTGTCTAGCGGCCTGATTAGATTCGCCTGCATTTCATTTTCTCCCTAGTTGGCTTCTTCCTAACTCCACCTCCTTTATCTTGTACTCATGTCTCTAAAGTTAACAGGAGTGACTCTCAGTCCTCTATGTATTTGTTTTGGCAAAAAATGTTCACCATCCTAAATTCCTTCCAATTTTTCCTACTGTATTTCAGGAAGAACCATTACCAAGTCAGTCACATTGGATACATTTCTGTTGAATGTATCCAATAGACAATAACCACTCCCCCAAGAGAGTCATCAAATAAGAATTTTCCAGACTAAACTAAGGTCCTGTGCAAAAACTACACAATCATTTCATTGCATGACAGTGTAAGTAGATAATTTATCCAATAAACAGCCCACGAACCATTCTTAAACTGACCCAAGTTTAACCTTTTGAAGTAGTCTATGAAAAATATAAAAATTGAAGTGATCACTGATGAAACTCCAAATATGCAAAGACAGAGAAGTAAGATTTTAATTTCATTGAAGTATAGTTGATTTACAATGTTGTGTTAATTTCTGCTGTACAACAGCAACTCAGTTATACACATATATATTCTTTTCCATTATGATTTATCATAGAATATTCAATTTAGTTCCCTTCTGTGCAATAGAACTTTGTTGCTCATCCTATATATAATAGCTTGCAGTTCCTAATGCCAAACTCCCAGTCCTTCCCCCTCCCACACCCCTCCATATTGGCAACCACAAGCCTATTGTCTTGGGGCAACCACAAGTGAGTTGTGAGTCTGTTTCATAAATCTGTTCATTTATGTTGTATTTTAGATTCCACATAAATGATGTCATATGGTATTGTCTTCCTCTGTTTGACTTCCTTTGCTTAGTGTGATAATCTCTAGGTCCATCTATGTTGCTGTAAATGACGTTGTTTCTTTATTCTTTATGGCTGAGTAAAGTAATATTCCCTTTGCTCCGAAACCTGGAGAGAAAAGATTTTAAAATGTACTCATGCACCATAGGAAGAGAGCATTCAAACATAAAAGAGAATGCCATTTTAAAAGTAAGAGCTGGTTAAAAAGAAGCAAGACAACTTTAAAAAAGTAATTGATGAGTCTGTGTTAAAATAATGAAATTTAAAGTAGCAAATCTAAGATGGTCTAAGGATCATACAGCACGTCAAGAAAATTGAGCTGCTGAGTGAGTTTCACCTGTTTACTTGAACACATGGAGAAAATAGGGCAGCCAGTCTGGACAGTTGGTAACCAAGAGCCATAAAATGAAAGGGCTGGAAAATATCTTGGAGATATTTATACCAATAGTCTTATTTTATTGATGAGGCAATGGAGGCCTAGGGAGCTTGAATGGCTTACTCAAATTACACAGGAACTTAATGACAGACCCTAAATAAGAATCTGGTCCCTTGGCTCCAGCCCAAATTTCTTGTTGCATAGGTCCCTGCCTCTCCACTTGTCCTTTTCTTCCTTAGTTTGATATTGGTATTTTTACCCCATGGTAAACTCTTCTTCCACTCTCCTTCCTTAGGTTGAGTGGCCCAGAAATAACTTCAGACACTTAATTCCATCTGACTTTCTCTGAGCCTGGTTCCTATATAATGGCAGCTTTCTGGTACTGAAGGCGTTTAAAAGAATAATGAAGTTAGAAGAATGAGGTCCAAATCACTTACTAGCTATGTTGCAGGAATGATTTCCACTCTAAAAATAATTTTGAAACTATTAAATAAACATACTCCTACATACCTCAGTGACTAGGATCAAGCAAGAACTGAATAATTCCTAAAATAAAAATGATAGCAGAATAAAAAAATTGCCCAGGACTTCTGAATAACTAACAATCTCACATTTTCTTACCATCCCTAGTTAATATAAAGCATATGGTAACTGACATAATTTAAGAAAAAGGTAAATTACAATATAGAAATGTAAATAAATAAATGAAGTTCATCTTATAGATGAAAATATCATCTAATCTGAAACTCCAAGATACTCTTCTAAAAACATTTTAACCCTGAATGAAATTTGCACTTTAAATTAAAATAATTTGACTTCAGAATAGATGCTTTGATGATTATTTTTAAGCATTTATGTGTCTATCCACTACAGTACCTATCAGAATATCTAGTATACATGCTCAGCATATATTTGGTGAATTTATGTAAATTAAAGTGAAATTCAGAAGAGCTTAGCAGAAACTATTTAGTTGTAGGTCTTTGGATACTAACTTTAGGCCTTAGAGGTGGCAGTGAAAATAAATGTATAGAATAGATTTTACAAATATGCTTGAAACTAATTAGCATTGATTTTTATGAACTAATACTTAAGATCAAGGATTTCCCAGGTGATGCAGTAGTAAAGAATCCACCTGCTGACACAGAAGATGCAAGAGACCCAGGCTTGATCCCTGCGTTGAGAAGATTGCCTGGAGTAGGAAATGGCAACCCACTTCAGTATTCTTGCCTGGGAGATTCCATGGACAGAGGAGCCTAGTGGGCTATAGTCCATGGCATCAGAGTCAGACAAAACTGAACAACTGAGCACACACATACTCTTAAGATCAATTTAATGATTTACGTTTTCTTTTCTTATTTTTTGACATCTATATAAAAATATAATTCACATATCAAAACATTTACCCGTTTAAAATGTACAATTCTTTTGGTAGAATCAGAGAGTTATGCGATCATCACAGTCTAAATGTATTTTTCTCTTTCCCAAAGGAAATATTTTTCCTTTCAGTAGTCACTCCCCATCCTCTGATCTGAGCCTAGGCAAGCGCACGTCTACGTCTCTATAGATACGCCTCGTATATTACATTGATTGATTTTCTACATTAAACCAACCTTGAATTTATTAATTATCCCAGAAAGACAATTCTCATGTGATTATGAAACATGATCCTTTTAAAATATTGTTGGATTAAGTTTGCTTGTACCTTTTGAGGATTTTTTGCATCTGTATTTCTGAGCATACTGGCCTGTAGTTTTTCTGCAGGAGCTGTTTTTGTTTTTATGGTGATTTTTTTTCCTGTTCAAGGATCAGGTAATTGTCTCATGTAGTAAGTTGGGAGGTGTTCCTTCCAATTATGTTTTCTGGAAGAATTGGTATTAATCCTTCTTTTCACATGGTAAAATTTATTGATGAAACTACAAACTCCTGGGGTTTTCCTTATGAGAAGTTTTAAAATTACTAATTCAATCTTACTAGTAAATTAAAGATTGTAGGTGTATTCAAAGTAGGTATAGCACGAAAGTTTTGAGATCTTTATTATGTGTTCAAAATAGACATTTACAGCTCTAATTTTCCCACTGAGCCCTTCTTTAACTGCCTTCCATAAGTTTTGGTATGCAATGTTTCAGTTTAAATCATGAAAATATTTTCTCATCTTATCTGTTAGTATTAACTTATTTATTCAAGAGGTTTAATTATTTTTACATATTTGTGAATTGCCCAACTTCCCTTTGTTATCAATTTCTAATTTAATTTAATTTTTGTCTGAGAATATACTTTGTATAATTTCAGTCCTCTTAAATTTATTGATATCTGTTTTATGGTCTATACTGGAGAATGTTCCATATGTACTGGAGAAGAATGTGTCTTCTGCTATCATTGGGTGGAGTGTTTTACAGATGTCTGTTAGTGCTATTTGTTTTATAGTCTTGTTCAAGTCTTATTCTGCTATTGATCTTCTGCCTAGTGATATCCGTTATTTAAACTGAGTCTTGAACTCTTCACCTATTATTGAATTATCTGTTTCTCCCATCAATTCTTTCAGATATGTTTCATGTATTTCTGACCTCAGTTGTTAGGAGAATGTATGTTTATTGTTTAGTCACTAAGTCATGTCCAACTCTATGAACTGTAGCCCTCCAGGCACCTCTGTGCATGGAATTCTCCAGGCAAGGAAACTGGAGTGGGTTGCCATTTCTTTCTCCAATGTATGTTTATAGTTGTTACATATTACTGATGGAATGACCTTTTCATCATTGTAGTTTCTTTATTATCTTTAGTAACATTTTTTTGTTTTAAAATTTATTTAGTCTGAAATTAGTAAAACTGTTCAAGTTCATTTTTTAGATACCTTTCCACCCTTTTACTGTCAACCTACTTTTATCTTTGATCTAAATTGTATTTCCTGTACATAGTATATCAGAGAAGGCAATGGTACCCCACTCCAGTACTCTTGCCTGGAAAATCCCATGGACAGAGGAGCCTCATGGGCTTCAGCCCATGGGGTCACTAAGAGTCGGACATAACTGAGAGAGTTCACTTTCATGCATTGGAGAAGGAAATGGCAACCCACTCCAGTGTTCTTGCCTGGAGAATCCCAGGTATGGCGGAGCCTTGTGGGCTGCTGTCATGGGGTCACACAGAGTTGGGCGACTTAGTAGCAGTACATAGTTGGTTTTTTTCTTTCGATTTTTATTTTCCTTCATTTTTTAATTAAATAGAGTTAATTTACAATGTGTGTTAGTTTCAAGTGTAACAAAGTGACTCGTGTGTGTGTGTGTGTGTGTGTGCGTGCGCTTTTTCATATCCCTTTCCATTATAGGTTATTACAAGATACTGAGCATAGTTTCCTGTGCTATTTAGTAGGTCCTTGTTGTTTATTTTATATATAGTAGTATGTATAGGCTAATCCCAAATTCCTAACTTATCCTCTCCCCTCTCTTGCTATCCCCTCTGGCAACTGTACGTTTGTATTCTATGTCTGTGGATCTGTTTCTGTTTTGTATATAAGTTAATTTGTGTCATTATTTTTTAGATTCCACAAATAAGTGATATTAGATGAGATTTATCTTTCTCCGTCTGACTTATTTCACTTAGCATGATCATTTCTAGGTTCATCCATGTTGCTGCAGATGGCATTATTTCATTCTTTTTAATGGCTGAGTAATATCTTATTGTATGTATATACTACATCTTCTTTATCCGTTCTTGTGTCAGTGGGCACTTGGGTTGCTTCCATGTCTTGCTGTTTTCAGTAGCTGCAATGAACATTGCTGGTGCATGTATCTTTTCAAGTTAGAGTTTTCTCTGGATATATGCCTGGGAGTGGAATTGTAGGATTATATTGTAGCTCTATTTTTAGTTTTTTAAGGAACCTCCATACTGTTCTTCATAGTGACTGCACCAATTTATATTCCCTCAACAGTGTGGAAGGATTCCCTTTTGTCTACACCCTCTCCAGCATTTATTATTTGCAGATTTTTTAATGATGGTCTTTCTGACCAGTGTGAGATGAGACATCACTGTAGTTTTAGTCTGCGTTTTCTAATAATTAGAAAAACTATGTTGAACATCTTTTCATGTGCTTTTTGGCCATCTGTATGACCTGTGAACTTCTTTATAATATTTCTCACCAGTTTTGCTGGCAAATTGCTGAAATTATCTTACTTTTTCCTTTAATCTAGGAATTTATTTGTTTTCGCCTTTATTTTTGAAAGATAGTTTTACTTGATGATGTGAAATTCTTAGTTGAGGAATTTTTTGCTTTCAGAATTTTGTATGTTCTCCTACTACCTGGGCCTTCCTGGTGGCTCAGATGATAAAGAATTTGCCTATAATTGAGAATATCTGGATTCAGTTCCTGGGTTGGGAAGATCCCTGGGGAAAGAAATGGCAACCCACTCTAATATTCTTGCCTGGGAAATCCTATGGACAGAGGAGCATGGCAGGCTACTCACTGGGGTCGCAAAGGACATGACTGAACACTTTCACTTTCCTACTGCCTATCTGTCCTCTATTGTTTCTGATGAGATGTCAGCAATGCTATGTTATAGTTCTCTTCTGGGTAATAAGTGAAGTGAAAGTCACTCAGTCATGTCCAACTCTTTGCAACTCTATGGACTAAACAGTCCATGGAATTCTCCAGGCCAGAATACTGGAGTGGGTAGCCATTCCCTTCTCCAGGGGATCTTCTCAACCCAAGGATTGAACCCAAGTCTCCCACATTATAGGCAGATTCTTTACTGTCTGCATAAGAAGTTGTTTTATTCTTACTGCTTACCAGTCTTTCTCTTTATCTCTAGATTTTAACATGCTATTGTGATGCAATTGAATGTAAATATGACCAACCTAGATAGCATATTTAAAAGCAGAGACATTACTTTGCCAACAAAAGTCCATCTAGTCAAGGCTATGGTTTTTCCAGTGGTCATGTATGGATGTGAGAGTTGGACTGTGAAGAAATCTAAACGCCAAAGAATTGATGGTTTTGAACTGTGGTGTTGGAGAAGACTCTTGAGAGTCCCTTGGGCTGCAAGGAGATCCAACCAGTCTATTCCACAGGAGATCAGCCCTGGGTGTTCTTTGGAAGGAATGATGCTAAAGCTGAAACTCCAGTACTTTGGCCACCTCACGTGAAGAGTTGACTCATTGGAAAAGACTCTGATGCTGGGAGGGATTGGGGGCAGGAGGAAAAGGGGACGACAGAGGATGAGATGGCTGGATGGCATCACCAACTCGATAGACGTGAGTTTGAGTGAACTCTGGGAGTTGGTGATGGACAGGGAGGCCTGGCGTGCTGCGATTCATGGGATCGCAAAGAGTTGGACATGACTGAGCGACTGAACAGAACTGAACTGAACTGAACTGAGGATACTTGGAGTTGATAGTGCTTCTTGGATGTGTAGAATATTTCGTTTTGTTTTTTTTCAAATTTGAGAAATTAAAAAAATGGTGGGGGGAGGCATTATTTTTTGAGCATTTTTTTTGTCCTTTTTCTTCTTTTCTGATATTCTCATTATACATATGGTTAATTTCCTTAATGGTGTCCCAAATCTGTCTGAGACCTCACTTTTTCTTTTTTCTTTACCTTTGTTATTCAGGATGTATAATTTCTATTGATCTACTTCTCAGTTTGATAGCTCTTCCTTTGGTCAGCTCATATTTACTGTTGATCCCTTCTAATGAGTTTTTAATTTTATCAAACTTTTTAACTCCAGAACTTTCATTCGATCTCTTTTATAGTTTCTATTGTGTGTGTGTGGTTTTTTTTTTTTTTTCTGTATTTGATGAGACACTGTTATCATTCTTCAACTCCTTAGGTGTGGTTTCTTTTAATTTTGAAGATATTTATGATGACTGCTTTGAAGTGATCATCTGCTGAGTCTACCACCTGGGCCTCTTCAAGCCAATTTCTATTGCCTGCTTTTATTCCTGTGTATGGATTGCAGTTCCCTGTGTCTTTCCATGTCTTATAATTTTTAATTGAAAGCTAGGCATTTGAAATAATATAATATAGCAACTCTGAATACTGTACTCTACCCCATCCGCAGAGCCTTGACCTTGTTATTGCTTGTTTGGTCATTTGTTTAACAACTTAGCTGAATTAAGTCTTTGCAGTTTACTTCCCTTCCCAGTGGTCAAAAAGCTCTCATATCCCTGCTTAATTTTTAAAAAAATCTTTTAGCTTAGATACCTAAGGATTGCTCCTACTTCAACATAAACCACTTATTTGTCAAAAATTGTGCTTCAGTCTACTTGGCCAGTTAGATTTTTTCTTTTTACCATTGAATGTGTGTAGGTATGGAGGCTGCTATAAAGATTCAAGTTTACATTTTTGCCGCCACATTCAACCAGAAACTAGTACCTTGGATTTTTTTCTCTCCAATTACTCTTAAAAGGACATGGCCTTTTGCATGTGTGCAGTCTTCCAGACATTCAAGGGTGGGAATGATTTTCCTAGGAGTTGCTTCTGGGTCTTCATAGATTATTGTTCATTCAGTATTTGATCAGAGGTTATGTTTATGCCACTAGTTCCTGTGAGATATTTCCTGGAATATGCTTTCACTTGCTGTGAACATTATATCAAGTTATTTAACCTTTTTAAGCCTCCTATATTTTTTGCTTTTGCTTTTCTAACATGTAAAATGAGAGCAATAACAACTATTTCAATCAAATATTGGTATTAGATAAAATGATTTATACAAGTGCCTTGTTGTTCAGTCGCTAAGCCATGTCGGACTCATTGTGACTCCATGGACTGCAACACATCAGGCTTCCCTGTCCTCCCCTATCTCCTGGTGTTTGCTCAAGTTCATGTCCATTGAGCTGGTGATGCCATCCAACCATCTCATCCTCTGTCACCCTCTATACAAGTGCGTGGTATACTGTTTTTTTACAGAATAAAATAAGGGTTGTGAATGATTATTTTATTATTATTAGGTATAATCAATGCTAATATTAAGAATAATAAATCCTTTAGGTAGTAAATCATATAAATATCCCAACTCTATCAGTTAGGATGCTTTGGGTCAAATAACAGAAAAATCAGCTCAAAAATTTCTTTCTTACAAGAAATCTAGAGGGAGAAAATTTCATGGTTGGTTGAGTTAATGACCCAGAGGTATCATCAGGAAGCAGATTTATGCAGTCTTTTAGTTCTTCAGTCCTCAGAGTTTTCCTTGTTGTCTTAGGTTGATTCTTTTCAAGGCATAAGATGGCAATTATAGTTCTAAGTTTCACACGCAGGTTGCGGGAGCCACAGGCTGAAAAGAAATTGAATCTGTCTTTCATTCCTTTTTAAGGACAAAAACAGCTCTCCCTAAGTTAAAAAGCTTCCCCTCAGCTCTTATAAACCAGAATTTTGGCACACACCCATTATTAATACATCACTGATAAAAGGGTTCCGATTACCACCACAGGTTTACAAAGATTAATGAAGATTTACCCCTCTTTCCCAGCTGCTGGAGAGGATTAACATCTCTGAAAGCAGGTTGTATTCTAGTACCTGAATATAATTGGGTTTCTATGGGCAAGGGAGAAGAGGAGAAAGGATTTGAGTAGATAATAACATCTATTACATCTGTGCTAGGGATTAGGGGACTTAGAGATCAATAAGATAGTTTATCTTCAAGAAAATTATATTTATTAATAATATTACGAAAAAAATAGTATCATGATTATTTTGCCCATGATAACTGATACATTGCCCTGTCAATGTCTTTAACGTCATGGGTTTAAATGAAAATGAGACATTAACTAAACTTGTTGACTCTCAAACTCATTTCATTTCCTTCATTCTGACCAAGACATTCTGTTTAGTCAGCATTGCAGATACAATTAATCAAATTGGCTAAAAACAATAAAGGGAAATTTGAAAACTATCCCTCAGTGATGGGAAAGTATCACTAATACCTAGAAAAGTTAGTTTATTTTATCTGTAAAGAAACTAATTCATGTTGATTTGAAGACTCATCAATTGTTATTCTAGACTGTTTTGAAGAAATCACTCAGGGTCTGTCTAGTGGCTCAGACCTTCCAAGTTTCTACCCACAGAGTAACACATTCTGTCAAGTAGACATTTGAAAGTTTTGCAGAAAAGAATAATAGAGATTTAGTTCTGTTTTGAATTAACACCTAAGAAAGTCTATTCTTCACTATAGTTTGGGGTAGAGAATACAGTTGAATGTGGTTTAAATTTTAGTGTCTTATACTTGGTAGTGGGTTAGAGAGAGAAGTGCCAGTGTTTAGATTTATGAAGCATGTATTATTTGTCCAAAATTTCTTTGTTTATTCATTCCACAAATTACACAGCTAAGCAGCTAATATGTGCTCTACATTTTGGTGGGAAATGGTGAACCCCACAAAGTGAAAAAACTTCAAGGACTTTAATATGAGCATATTGTTATAATACAAAGAAGCAAGTGATAAGACAGTTCCTGCTATAGAACTTATGCAGAAGGAAAACAATGTCTATTGCAACTAGAACAATATTTTATTGCAACAATAACAATTTTATTGCAACAAGAGTTGCAACAAAGAAAGATAAATACAGATATGAACATAATAATAATACATGGCACATACACATAGATACATTCATCAATTATTTACTGGGTCTTTGCTATATATAAGACCCTATGTCAAAAAGATACAAAGAAAAAGAAAACATTTCTGCATTCAGAAAGTTTAAAAGATCACAAGAAAGATAACCTGCATACTTAAAGTACTAAAAACTAAGAAGGAAAAAAATCAATAATTTTTAATAAAATAGCAAATGCACCCATAGGGGTTATTATGTGCCAGGAGTTACCCTAAGCATTTTAAATACATTACTACTAACTCATTTAAACTTCACAGTCTGCACTATTCTTCCATATAGCAGAGGAGGAAACTGAGGCACAGAAATACTTTGCCCAATGTTGCATAGCTAGAAAGTGGGGGGGTCAAGACTACAGGCCAGGCAATATGGCTCCAGAATCTATGCTGTACATGGTGCTTCATAATTACATGCAGTAACTTCACAGACTTCATATATAGGACAGGACAAGGTATACAATTGGAAATTTTAAGGAAGATATGAAGAAAACACTTGGAGTCTCCAGATAAATGAGATATTGTTTCTAATTCAAAGGATAAAATATGCCATTCTGGAAAAGAAAGCATTTGGAAGATGTGGAGGATTTAGGCATGAAGGATTAGGCAGGTACAGCCTGGGAAAGTATGAGGTATTATAGGGAATTAAGGGTTTTTCAGTGTAGTTTGGAATATAGTTGGTTATAGGAGATTAACCAAAGGTTAAAGTGGAAAGAATCCTAAACTGTTAGGACTGGCGGTGCCTTTGTTGTTGCTCAGTCCCTAAGTCGTGTCTGACTCTTCACAACCCCATGGGCTGCAGCATGCCAGGCTTCCCTGTCCTTCACTCTCTCCCAGAGTTGGCTCAAACCCATGTCCATTAAGTTGGTGATGCCATCCCAACCATCTCTTTCTCTGTTGCCCCCTTCTCCTCCTGCCCTCAATCTTTCCCAGCATTAGGGTCTTTTCATTGAGTCAGCTCTTTGCATCAGGTGGCCAAAGTATTGGAGTTTCAGCTTCAGCATCAGTTCTTCCAGTGAATATTCAGGGTTAATTTCCTTTCCATCAATTAGTCTAGTTCATTCATTTACTGACAAAGAAAGTGAAACCCAGAGAGAATGACTGGAGCATCATCCCAGTGGTACTATGACTGGCAGAGCCAGGGTCAGACGTCTGTTCTGTGTTACAGGCCAGAAGTTTTCATATTCCACTAACTTACAGGAGTAGATCAAGGAGAAACTTTATATGTAAGTAACAGTAAACTACTAAATGGTTTTGAGTAGGGAAGGAAGACCTGACTTTGAATTCCACATCCTTAACCTGCCAGTTGTGTGATTTGGGAGGATTTTACTTAACTGCTTTAAATTCAGTAGGTTCATCTGTAAAATGGGGATAATAAAATGCCTTGTCATGGGGTTGCTTTTAGAAGTCAATGAGGTGCCTTACATAAAATTGTTGCTAAGTCGTGTCTGACTCTTTGCAACCCCATGGACTGTAGCCCACAAAGCTTGTCAGTCCATGTGATTTCCCAGGTGGGAAAGGTTGCCATTTCCTTCTCCAGGGGACCTTTCAGCCCAGGGATCAAACACGAGTTTCCTGCATTGGCAGGTGGATTCTTTACCAGCCAGAAAAGCCCACACAAAGTAACAGTAGTTGCCAAATAAATAAAATCCCCACCCTCCACTTCTTTCTATTTTTCTTTCTTCTTTTTTTTTTCTTGTTTTGTTTTGTTAAACTTTTCTTTCCCTCCCCCCTCTTCTTTTTCTCTCTCTATCAGTTAGAAAGGTGGGGAAAGGCAGACACTGACCAGCTCCATGCCCACCTGCAGTGTGCTCCTATCTAGGATCTGTACCTCCTGGCCTGGAGGTTGCCTTGGAAGCATGCTACGCCCAAGCTCATGACAGATCAGAAGTGCCAGAATGCCCATAACCCTCCTCCCCACCTGCAGACCCCACCCCAGCCCCCACCAGAGAAGCCCTAAAGCAACGGCTGAAGGAATCTGGCTGAAGGAATTCATCAGCTTCTTCCTTGACACACAGATAAGATTCCTCTGAGGTACAGGTTCCATATCATTTCCCAGGGTTTCCCCACAGAACTGACTTCAGTGCTCTCTGGGATAGCACACCCTTCACTGGCTTCCTTCCCTTCCCTGACTCACTTCTTTTTTTTAACTTTTTATTTGTATTGGGACAGAGCTGATTAACAAACAATGTGATAGTTTCAGGTGAACAGTGAAGGAACTCAGGCGTACACATGTATGTATCCATTGTCTCCCAAACTCCTCTCCCATCCAGGCTGTCACATAACACTGAGCAGAGTTCAGTGTGCTATACAGTAGGTCCTCGTGGGTTATCTGTTTTAAATATAGCCGTGTGCACATGTCCATCCCAAACTCCCTAACTGTCCCTTCACCCCAACCTTCCCCCCACCCCTGGCAACCATAAGCCCATTCTCAAAGTCTAAGAGTCTGTTTCTGTTTTGTAAGTTCATTTGCATCATTTCCTTTTAGATCCCACATATAAGGGATGTCTTAAGATATTTCACCTCTTCTGACTTTACTCAGTATGACATTCTCTAAGTTCATCCTTGTTGCTGCAGATGGCATTGTTTCATTCTTTTTAATGGCTGCCCTGACTCACTTCTTCATTCCCCTTTCAACCTTTCAAATAAACTACCGCTAATGACTATTTGAATGCTTTGGGGGGATTCCACACCAAGATGGGATGGGATCTTAAATGGTAGAACTGGGTCCTAGAAGATCAGGGAGAAATGGGAATAAAAGCATAGATTTCCCCTAGTCCAAGGGAAGAAAAAGAACATGTTTCGGGTTAGAACTGGCAGTTTACTGACAGCCAAGCTAGCTCTGTTACCTGTTATCCTATCCTCTCATCATTTCTTAACATTCCAGACCTAAACAACATAATCTCAGAAGTCTCATTATAATGTCTACTGGGAAATCCTGAATGGCCCAGCATCTGGGTTGACCTTTCTTTCCCAAGGCTTTTGCTCTCTTTGGCTTTTTGATGGTAGAATGAGGAGGTGGAAGCCACTAGTGCTAACATGCACTGTGATTCTGGGAACAAGGGTATTCCCAATATACAGACACCAATAACTGTCATTTTCAGAATTACTGTGGTGGTGCTGGTGATGAAGGCAGCCCAGAGAAGTTGCCTGCTTATCTAGATGACAGTGAGTTTTCTGAAACTGTGGAGATGGGTCTGGGCCAGGAGGAGACTTTTCCCTGATAGTGCATGAGATTTGCCCACAAAAGCAGAGAACTCTACAGCCTATTCCTACCCTTGTACTGAGCAGAGTGCTGCCTTGAGCAGGGCAAGGCTGTGTCTCCAGTTTCACATATCCATCTAATAAATAATCCTTTTTTGTGCTACAAGGCAGAATCCAGGAGAGTCTGTTGTGCGCAAGGAAGAGGAGTATCTTTAGCAGACACCCACAAAAATATCTTTTAAAAGTCTAGAGCCCTAGGAGAATGAAACCAACTGGTGCCTAAAATGGCCTTTTAACATTCCAGGGAAACAAAGACCTTCAAGTTTCAGGGGTTATCATGACTAGACTTTTGAGGGGAAAAAAAGTGTAGCTGCTCAGTTATGTCTGACTCTTTGTGACCCCATGGACTGTAGCCCACCAGGCTCCTCTATCCATAAAGATTATTGCTAATATGGCCTGTGTCTAGATGACAATGAAGTCTTTTTCATGCAGTAAATACCTAGACTACACAAATAATGTGAGAAATAGTTTCCTAACACATTGAGGTTTGTGTAATATGACCTGTGTTTAAAATTTTAAATGGAGGTATAAATATGGGCAAATTGAAGGTAGGTGATTTTTCTGAAAATCAATTGGTTGAGAACAGTTGTTAAAATCAACGTGTGGTGGTGGTTCAGTTGCTAAGTTGTGTCCGACTCTTTGCAACTCCATAGACTGCAGCACGTCTGGCCTCCCTGCCCCTCACCATCTCCTGAAGTTCATTCAAGTTCATGTCCATTGAATCGGTGATGCCATCCAACCATCTCATCCTCTGTCACCCTCTTCTTTTGCCTTCAATCTTTTAAAGAGTCAGCTGTTCACATCAGGTGACCAAAGTATTAGAGATTCAGCTTTAGCATCAGTCCTTCCAATGAATATTCAGTTTGATTTCCCTTAGGATTGACTAGTTTAATCTCCTTGCTGTCCAAGTGACTCTCAAGAGTCTTCTCCAGCACCACAATTCAAAAGCATCAATTCTTTGACACTCAGCCTTTTTTATGGTTCAACTCTCACATCCATACATGACTACTGGAAAGACCATAGCTTTTACTAGACAGACCTTTGTTGGCAAAGTGATGTCTTTGCTTTTTAATACACTATCTAGGTTTGCCATAGCCTTTCTTCCAAGAAGCAAGAGTCTTCTAATTTCATGGCTGCAGTCACCATCCACAGTGATTCTAGAGTCCAAGAAGAGAAAACCCATCACTGCTTCTACTTTTAACCTCTCTATTTGCCATGAAATGATGGAACCAGATGCCATGATCTTAGTTTTTTTAATATTGAGTTTTAAGCCAGCTTTTACACTTTCCTCCTTCACCCTCATCAAGAGGCTATGTAGTTCCTCTTCACTTTCTGCCATTAGAGTGGTATCTGCACATCTGAGGTTGTTCATATTTCTCCCAGCAATCTTGATTCTAGCTTGTAACTCATCCAGCCCAGCATTTAAAATTAGGATATTGGTCAAAAATTGATATTTCTAATCATGGTAACTTTTCATTCAGTGATGCTTACCACTTCATTATAAAAATCATTTGTTCACAAATGGGGATAGCACTCATCATGTATTGAGTATTTAGGGTGAATAGTACAATAATGTCTATAATTATTAGAAAATTAAATCAATAAAATGGGCTTCCCAGGTGGCTCAGAATCTGCTTGCTAATGCAGGAAAATCCAGTTCAATCCCTGGGTCAGGAAGATCTACTGGATGAGGAAATGGCAATGCACTCCAATATTCTTGCCTGGAAAATTCCATGGACCTAGCACGCTGTAGTTCGTAGGGCCACAAAGAGTTGGACATAACTGACCATGCATGCATGTAAATCAATAGAAATTATCTATAAAGTATTTCCAGTATCTTTATTTCTTATTCCACTCTTAAAACAACATTCTAAACCATAGTGCTCTTTCTAAAAATACTTGACAAAAAGAAAAGAAAAGCATTCATTTGTTCATTTTGGAAGTTTAATTTTCTTTATAGAGAATTGTCACAGTTCCTTATGTTATAAAAAGTCAGGAAAATGTAGTTAAATATCACTGAAAGTGGACAAAATAGCTTTTAAATGTGTTTTTAAAATTTTTAAATTATTGTAGGTTGCTTAAATATTAATTGTATGCAAGCAAGTGGTTAGACACTTTAAATATTTACCAATTTATTTTGGGTACTTTATTTAGACAGAGAAATATTATTTTATAATTTCTGAAAATATTAACCAATTAATTTAAGATAATTTTATGAGATTTGAAAAATAAACAAAAATACTAAAATATAAACTATTATTCATAAACAAGTATAAGAAAAATGATTCTCTAACCAAATACTTTCTGAAGAAATGACTTCAAATTAATTGTAGCCTCAAAAATTGAAAAACAGTCTCATGATATGCAGAAGTCACATATTTTTTAAGACAGTGACTGGAAAGGTTTTTGTTTTCAACTAATTTGTGATTTTAACCAATTTGTTTTAGTGCAAGTCTTTTGGAGAAATTTTAGTCATAAAGTCTATACAGGGCAGTCACTCATTTTACCAGATGCTGATACAAGGTCAAGTGACTTTCATGTATTTATGATTTCCAAAATGACTAGTGAAATGTAGACATAAAGACCTTGGAGGTGATGATGGGAGTCTTAATTCCCTTATCTGATGTGTTAGGCTTCTGGATGTCCCTGTATCATGTGATTACTTGCTTGTTGGGCAAAGAGGACATCCATGTATGGAGAGATGTTCCTTGATCACAATTTCACCACAATTTCCTGCAGTGGTCCAATCAGGCCTGAATGGGTGATGCAGAGGAAACTGTCTTACATGCTTTATATAAAAGATTTTGATGCTGTGGTCTGTGGATTGTTTCCTGAAGGAGAATAATAAGGTCAACCACAATAAAGCACTCAGGTGAACAAAATAGGGTCTGCACAAGCTGCAGAACAGATATGGGTGTGTCAAAAACTGAACAGATATGGGTGTGTCAAATACTATCGTATTATTTATATTCCAGATTCCGTTGGTGGAGACAGAGGTGTAGAGATGTTGTTGCTCAATTGCTAAGTTATGTCTGACTCTTTGGCACCCTATAGACTACAGCATGCCAGACTCCTCTGTCTTCCATTATCTCCTGGGGTTTGTGCAAATTCATGTCCACTGAGTCAGTGATGCTATCTAACCGTCTTATCCTTTGTCTCTCCCTTTTCCTTTTGCCTTCAGTCTTTCCCAGCATCAAAGTCTTTTCCAATGAACTGGCTCTTCACATCAGGTGACTAAAGTATTAAAGCTTCAGCTTCAGCCACAATCCTTCCAATGAATATTCAGGATGTAAGGATACTTAACTTGAAAAGTGTGAGAGACAGAGGCAGAGAGAAAGAGAGTGAGACTTGAGAAATCTTTATAGACTATTTTATTTAGTTCTCTCAGGCTCAATAACAGCAAAACTAGAAAGGACACTTGGGCAAATTCTGAGTCATAAAAATACTTGTGGCTGTACATTTCATATTACTAAATTAGAGCCTATTAGAGGTTTTATGACTAGTTCTTGGCAAAAAGATCAGAGAATGTCCTTTCATCTGCCAGTGCTAACTGAAAAGGCAGTAGATTTTTATAAGCAAAGGCAGCGGGCTGAGCATGTAAATTTCCTGAAGGATGCCTTTGACATTTGCAAGTAAAACTCTGTTAGAAGCCTAGATGTGTCCAGTGAAAAACAATATGTGAGCTGTGAAACTGCAAAACAATGTTGTGGATCATTTGGTCAAGTCATTTCTTGATCCAGTCTCCATCAGTACTGCTATAATATTTACAAGATTACTCTATTGGGTGTTTTCTTTATTTTCTCTTCTTTGGATTGCTCGTGAATTAAGATTTCCATAAAATAAAACTTTTGGTGATAGGAATGTAGTCATCATGGTTTTTATATTTATTACATTTTCTACTTAAAAAAATAACTTATGAGGGTAATGAATGCTTGATGTAGTAGTCAAGCAAATACAAGTGAATAGACCACTGTCTCCTTTGCCAGTCCTCTGCCAAATTTAACAGTATCTTTCCACGCCTTTCTTTATGTCCATAAAATGTATTACTTTGTAAAACTGGTGTGACATTCTTCTCATCCCTGTATACACTCCTTTTTGCAGTATGACTTTGTGGCTCCTCTCATTAAGAAGTCAAGTCCACTTCTTCACCCTTGAAGCTGGACTTGGCAGGAGTGAGTTCCCTTGATCATTGGGGCACGACTGACAAGACACTGGGAGATCAAAGGACAGAAATCTTTTGCCTTTGGGAATTTTCTGAGCACCACATGAGTTTTGTCACATGTATAGTTATGCATAGAGCTCCTCAAAACTATGAAACAAGAACAGTACATAGAGAAAGGATTTATGAAAAAAAAAAGAAGAAGAAAAAATGGATTTCTGAAGTCTTTGCTTAACGAGGTGGGTGTTTTATCATGTTGCGTGATCTTAGGGAATTTATATGCAGTATAATCTCTTAAATTTCTTTATCTCTTTGTGCAAATATATGCTTTACTTTTCAAACTGAAGTAGAGTTGATTTGCAAAGTTTTGTTAATTTCTGCTGTAGAGCAACATGATTCAGTTATACACATATATACATTATTTTCTATATTCTTTTCCATATGGTTTATCACCAGGTGTTGAATATGGTTCCTGTGCTATACAGTAGGACCTTGTTGTTAATTCTATATGTAATAGTTTGCATCTCCTAACCCCAAATTCCCAGTCTGTCCCTCCCCGCTCGGCAACCCCAAGTGTGCTCTCTGTGTCTGTGAGTCTGCTTCTGTTTTGTAGGTAACTTCATTTTTGTCATATTCCACATAGAAGTGATAGCATATGATATTTGGCTTTCTCTTTCTGACCTGCTTTTCTGTGTATGATAATCTCTAGTTGCATCCATGTTGTTGCAAATGGCATTATTTTATTCTTTTTTTATGGCTGAGTAGTACGCTATAAACATGTACCAAATCTCTTTATCCATCCCTCTGTCAGTCAGTGGACATTTAGGTCATTTCTATGTCTTGGGTATTGTGAATAGTGTTGCTATGAATATAGGGGGACATGTATCTTTTCAATTGTGGTTTTGTCTGAATAGATGCCCAGGAGTGGGACTGCTGGGTCACGTGTAACTCTATTTTTAGTTTTTTGAGGAATTTCCATATTGTTTTCCATAGTGGCTACAGCAGCTTATATTCCCACCAATAGTGTAGGATGGTTCTCTTTTCTCCACACCCTCTCTACCATTTGTTATCTATAGACTTTTTACTCATGGCCATTCTGAGTGGTGTCAGGTGGTACCTCATTGTAGTTTTGATTTGCATTTCTTTAATAATTAGCAATGTTGGGCATCTTTTCATATGGCTGTTGGTCATCTGTATGTATTCTCTGGAGGAATCTCTATTTAGTTCTTCCCCCCATTTTCAATTCGGTTTTCTGTTTTTTGCTGTTGTTTGAGCTGTTTGTGTATTTTGGAAATTAAACCCTTGTCAGTCGCATCATTTGCATAAGTTTTCTTCCATTTCAGTAGGCTGTCTTTTCATTTTGTTTTCCTTTGCTGTGAAAAATCTTATAAGTCTGATTAGGTCTCCTTTGTTTATTTTTGCTTTTATTTCTATTGCTTTGGGTGACTGACCTAAGAAAACATTGGTACAGTTTATGTCAGAGACTGTTTGCCTATGCTCTCTCCTATTATGTCTAATGTTTAAGTCTTTTGTGCTTTACCTTTTAAAAATTTGTCATGCTTTTACTTTTAAGAGCGCAAACATATGAGAATACACGACCCTCTTTTATTAAAAATGATTTTAATCCTTTTACTCTAGCTGAAAAGACAAAGGCATTATAGCTGTCATCTCTCACCTTTCTATACTCTGTTCTCAGTCTCATTTTCTCCTCCCAAGTTCCTGACATTCCCATAGTTGCTCAGTCTTCTGTTCTGTAGGGATAATGTAGGAGAGTGTTCTACTAAGTTAATTTATACTACTGTGATAGGAATTTATAGGATTATCTTTCTGATGTGGGTAACCTGAAGAGAGACTAGTCAGAGTTTATTACAAAAGCTTGAATTGATAATGGTGGAATTTTAGGCCAGAAATATCTGAAAGTTGAAAGTTTACATACAACCTCTTCCATCTCAACCAGTGTATCTCTAATACATTCTCAGAAATATACCTTCTCAGGAGCAGGTATTTACTGCTTTTCTTTACCTCAGGATTCAACCGGATATAACCAGAGATAGAATACTTTTCCATCTTATCAACAGAGGTGATACAAGAATAGAAAGAATCATAATAGGATATTCATGATTAGGGTCAGGATATTGATTACCAAACATAGTCAAAAGATTTTTTTTTGTAAGTGGCAAGAGAGAGAAAGAACCATGTGACTCAGCTAAAACTATGTACTATACAAATCTCTTCATATACTGAAGCTTCCTTGGTGACTTAGATAGTAAAGAATCTTTCTGCAATGCAGGAGACCCAGGTTCCATCCTTGGGTTGGGAAGATCCCCTGGAGAAGGGAATGGCTACCCACTCCCTTATTCTTGCCTGGAGAATCCCATGATTCTCCTCTCCCATTACAGAGGAGCTTGGAGAGCTACAGTCCATGGGGGTCTGCAAAGAATTGGACATAACTGAGTGACTAACACTTTCACTGAAGCATTGGGACTAATCAGGTCATTTTTTAAGATGTATGAAAAATTACAAGTGTCAACTCCTCATAATCTGTTCCTATCCTTTCTGGAAACTTATACCATCAACTTTCCTTTTCTCTTTTTCTTCAACTTTTCCTTCTCTACATCTTTTTTCTACTACTATGCTTTTTCTCTCTGAGCAGTTCTTTTAGTAACCTCTTTAATAATTCTTTCTTCACCCCCAGGTCATGAATATACATGGAATCAATGAAATATGTTGTGTGAAATAAAGATCATTTCACATTTTTCATATAGATGTTTAATTGCTCCAACATCATTTATTGAAAACAATATATTAATACTTTTCCCTACTTGTTATGAATCTAATGTCCATATAAGCATCTCTTAGTCTTATAATTCTTCTCTACTTGTTAGCTGTCTGATACCATCAGGGAGATTTACTTGGGGGTTGTCATTAATGTTCTCAAATTAAATAGCTCTTTTTTTAATTTGCTACTTAAAAAAATAGTCCCCAGTCTCTGCTGAAATTTTTGATAGTATCTATTCAGTTCAGTTCAGTCGCTTAGTCGTGTCTGACTCTTTGCGACCCCATGAATCGCAGCACACCAGGCCTCCCTGTCCATCACCAACTCCCGGAGTTCACTCAGACTCACGTCCATCGAGTCAGTGATGCCATCCAGTCATCTCATCCTCTGTCTCCCTGAAAATAACAAGCAGAATTATTCTAAAGTTGTGTTTGGCAACCATATTTAGAAGCATATTTAGAAGCATTATTTCTGTTGTTTCTCACCTGTGTTATCTCGTCTCCCCACACGTATGATTAATTTTTATTATCTGCTAGACTTTGACAAATTTCCTGTTTGAGGTCTAGGATAGTGTCGTCATTCTCAAGAGAGGTTTGTTTCTGTTAGGTTCCTGAGAAATTTGAAACCTGGCGTCACTGAAATCCAATATCAGGTGTTGATCTGATCTGAATCTGGGTTGGTTGCTGTATAAGGACCATTCTGCCCCTACTTCACCCTTACTCCTGAGGCATCCTGCCCAATCAGCGAGTTTGTAGGAACCATGCCCTTGGTGAGCCCTGTGCTCTTTCCAGAGAAATGGCATTCTTCCACAACAACAACTTAAAAAAAAAAAAAGTAAACCTTAATGTGAAAATCCCAAATATAAAATAGATAAAAGCAACAGTGCTCTGGTTGAAACTAGACAGTAGGGCCTGGGACATGAAATTACATCTTCTTAGTCTTATCATGTCTCCTAAGGTGGTTCCCAAAGTACCTCCAATGAATTCATCTCTTTTAAATATCTTTTTAAAAACCATCAAATTTTAGGGGGGGAAAAAAAGCACTTCAATCTATTTTTATAAAGCTGGGTGTGGTTGGCTCAAGAAAAGGCCTAAGCCATGCATACAAGCCCCTTACATCTAATTGGTTTTATTTACATCTGTAGTCTCAGGCTGCACCCTTAAACTCAGGCTTTTATGAATAAAATTGGAGCCAAAAGTAACAAGAGACACTGAAGGTACAGTTGGCTCAGTACAAACCAGAAGTAGTCAAATAACGCTAAACCTCATGTCCTTTACAGATGGACAGAATATTTCAGTTTTTATTTATTCATTTATGAAATACTTTTGAAGTACTTACAGTGCAGACTTTGAAGATACCATGATTAAAAAAGAAAAGTGTGCGATGTGTTTCTGATCTTCTAGGCTTCTACTTAATTATGTATGAAGGTTGTTTTTTTTTTTGTATTATGCTTTAATGTTATGTGCAAACACCAGTCTCTCAGTAAGTCTATATTTTTATCTCTTCAGTAACACCTACACTTAAATTTCCCCTTTTTCCACTTTTTAAAAATCCAGATTCTTTATTTATTCACCTCTCTTATCAATGATACCACTTCCTTTGAAACCCCCTCGGACAGAAGCACTATCATAGTATCTAGAATCTCGGACAGATTCTATCATAGTGTCTTCTTTTGGGCCTGGGAAACCGTCTGCTTTCTTTGCTCACTCACAAATTCTTCTTGACTGTGCCCTTAGTTCAAAAGCCTTTACTCCACTGAAAGCCATGCCATCTAATTGTACCACTCTTTTTACCATAAAATGCATGCAACAAGCAATTTCACGCAGCATGTAATTTAAATAATATATTATGACTTGAAACTGAGTTTTCCCACTTTTATCACCACTTGTTATTGGCCCAGCTCAAGGTTGGGCTTTCCCTGGGGCTCAGTGGTAAAGAATCCACCTGCAGTGCATGAGACATGGAGACGCGGGTTTGATCCTTGGGTGGAGAAGACCTCCTGGAGAAGGGAAAGGCTACCCTCTCCAGCATTCTTGCCTGGAGAATTCCATGGATATGAAGAGCTTGGCAGGCTATAGTCCACGGGGTCACAAAGAGTTGGACACAGCTGAGCAACTAACACTCACTATAGTTAATAATGTTGTGTTAACTTCAGGTGTACAGCAAAGGGATTCAGTTATACATGCATCTACTCTTTTTCTAATTCTTTCTCCATTTAAGTTATTATAGAATATTGAACAGAGTTTCCTGTGCTATACAGTAGGTTTCGGTTGGATATCTATTTCAAATATAGCAGAGTGTATCATGTCAATCCCCAAATCCCAATCTATTTCCTGTACTCCCCCCCAACCACCACCGATGTGAGTGTGCTTTGTAAATAAGTTCATGTGTATCATTTTAGTTCCTTTATTCTTTCTCAGCAGCTTCTGTTCCTATTCCCGTTAGAGACTACCCGGAAGTTTTCACTCTACACAAAGCCTCAGCAAATGACCCAGGTTCCTATTTCACTGAGAAAAGAAACACTATCAAGTAAAAATGTTTTTGGTTCAAACCTGGATCTTCACCCACCTTTTTCTTTTCCTGAAATGGAATAAAAATTTCTTCTGAATCACTAAGGTGATTCTTCTACATATATTTTTGATCCATTTCCTCCTGCATCCTTAGAGTTTTTCTTTTATCAGTAAGCTTCATTCTTTGCATCTCCATTTATTTCCCTCTCTTTACGTAAGTTCCAAATACTCAACCCACAAAGATGTTTGTTATTTCCCCTTTCTGAAAAACTCTGTACCACCCAACTTTCTCCTCCTCTTCACTACTATTCTCTTTCCTACCCAGTTTATTAAAATAAGCCTTACTTGCCTCTTCTGCTCCTTTACCTTTCATACATTTTTACCCACTCAAATTTGACTTCTGCCTCTTTTGATCCAACCTTCTCAAAGGTCAACAGTGAAAAATCCTATTTCCCAAATCCAATGCCTTTTTTTTTGCTTTCCTCATTCTTTGAATCTGGTTATGGTATTTAACAATATTGACCACTTCTTCTTTCTTGAAAGTCTGTTCTCCTTCAGCTTTAAGATAGATTGTTTCCTTTTATTCTCTTCCTGTCTCCTTGATCCACTCTGTCAACCTTCTCTTTCCACCTCTCGATTGTTGTTTATCAGAATTCCAACTTTGTTCTCTTCTTGCTCTTCACTCTTTCATGGAGTGTTTCCAAACATTCTCTTTTCAGCTCTCCCCTATATGCCTTAGAGCAGCAGTCCCCAGCCTCCAGGATCTTTATGATCGTAGGTAGAACTAAGGTAATAATAATAGAAATAAAGTGTACAATAAATGTAATGCACTTGAATCATCCTGAAACCATCTCCTACCCTGCTTCAGCCCATGGAAAAATTGTCTTCCACAAAACTAGTCATTGGTGCCAAAAAGGTTGGGGACCACTGCCTTAAAGCCTGTCTCGCCTTCTTTTGGGCTACAGCTCACCTCTAACGGCATACTGGAAATCTCTGTCCATTGTCTCACTCCTGCAGATATACCTCTAGTCTCACTAGAACTCTTCTAAACTCTCCTCCATTCTTACACTCCAAAGAAACCTTAAAAGTCCTGTTTCTCATCTTACACTCTTTCTCTGTTACTAGTCTCCTCATTATCTCCATTATCTAAGTTGAAAACCCTGGAATCACCCTCACTCCTCTTCTTTCCTCATTCCATTAAGTCAATAGGTCAGATCATCTCCATTTTGTCTTCGAAGCATTTTTTCTTTTTTTTTTTTTTAATCAGATGTGACTTTCTACTTCCCCTTTGGACCCTCTTCATCAAGGCACCCCTGACTCTTTAACTTACCTGTAGGTAGCCTTGATGAGTCCTGGCTTCATTCACTCTAGAACTCTCTTACTCCTTCCTTCTCTCAAGTTGTATTTTTATACTATCTGACCCAAATAACACTCAGTTACTGGATTCTTCAAGGAATTTATAACTACATAAAAAGTTATTCCCTTCTACTAATTAAATGAGCTATTAGTGTGCACATGACACTTGCATATCAGAATCTCTGAAATTAGTGTAGGGTTCATTAAGGATGCTTTAGTGTCTATAAGATGGACTTCCCTGGTGGCTCAGACGGTAAAGCGTCTGCCTATAGTGCGGGAGATCCGGGTTCAATCCCTGGGTTGGGAAGATCTCCTGGAGAAGGAAATGGCAACCCACTCCAGTACTCTTGCCTGGAAAATCCCATGGACGGAGGAGCCTGGTAGTCTGCAGTCCATGGGGTCACAAAGAGCTGGACATGACTGAGTGAATTCACTTTCACTTTCTTTCAGGGTCTATAAGATATAAAATGAGGATGCTTTAATATGAATCAATGAAACTCTGAAGTCATATTTACTTCTTATTGTGACTATTTATCAGTACTCTCTTCCATCAGAATTTTCCCAGTCATTTATTATAGGAGTGGGGGAAAAGCAAGGGAACCCTGCCCACCACAAACTAGACAATCAAGAGCTAACTCTTTTGAATTGTTTCTGTTAGAAAGTCTTTAAAATATTTGTTCTCTTCTCCATGGTTTGGAGACTTTTAAATTTGTATCCTTGCTCAAGAAAGCCTTAGAAAGTAAGGTATATGAATCAAAAAGATGAAACTTAGTTTTCCTATTTGTTAGAAGTTCTGATTGAACCACAGTATTGAGAAGAGGGTGCAATACATAAATCAAAGGACTTGAGATTTTAAGCAGAGGCTAATTATATGTAGATTCATTTGTGTTAATGACTGAAAGTTGACAGTTGGGATTCTAGTTTTTTTACTTTAACATAGTTTTCATAGATAAAGCAAAGCTCTGGTGGTGCTGAATTTTTCTAAAAGTCTACTTCTGATGTAAAAAAAAAAAAACCCTGAATACTTAATAATACATGAATTAAGTATGGAATCTGAATAAAATTCAGTGTTCATTTTTTTTTTACTCTGAATTATCTATTCTCATGTAACAGCATTCTACACAATTGCATCAACTTAGATCACAATAAACTTAGGGAAAAGAAAATAATGAAAGGATTTTATTTGGAATGAGATTTCATATCTAGATCTGGAACTATCAACTCAGTTATATCTGTTAATTGTGTGTGTGTGTGTGTGTGTGTGTGTGTTATAAGGTATGTACAGCTTCCCAGGTGGCTCTAGTGATAAAGAATCTGCCTGCCAGTGCAAGAGGCAAAGGCAGGAGACTCAGGTTCAATACCTGGGTCGGGAAGATCCCCTGAAGGAGGAAATGGCAACCCACTCCAGTATTCTTGTCTGAAAAATCCCATGGACAGAGGAGCCTGCCAGGCTACAGTCCATGGAGTCGCAAAAAGTCTGACACAATTGAGTGTGCACATACCCACCCCCCTCCCCCCAACACACACACACCTCAGATTCATGAATGTAGAAGTCATTTGAAATGAATTTTTAAATACAAGTAAGTATTTTCACAGTGCTTTGAAATTTTGAACTGGCCGTGTAGGACTATAAAGCAAACAAATGATGTCTTCTCTAAAATATATGTTTGACATTAGGAAAGAAGTAATTTCTGGACATTCCATGCACTACCACCAGTGTGTTGAGCTCAAAATCAGGTTATTTAGTTTCTCTTCTATTAAATGTCATGATGAAATTGTGGTGCAGCATTGACCTTACAAAAGGTTTAAATACAATTCCTGTGGTAAAATTAAATAAACCTCTCTTGTTTCAAATGGGTTTCAGAATGTACACTAGCCAGTTTTAAGATCCAGTGACTAATACTTATTAATTTGTGTCTTCCAGTGACAATGTTAGTCATTGTGTCTTTGATTGTGTCAAGATACATAAAGCAGCTGTAGAATTTTTTAAAAACCAAATGTGGCAATGTTTTCATTCTGTGGCAATATAGTTTGTGAGACAAAGATTTTCGTAATTTCATATTTTGTATGATTCATCTAATTTTTCAGAAGACTGAACCCAGTGCAAATAGCAAATCATTTTCTGCTGTTTAAGCTTTTTTTTAAATTAGATAATGGAGCTGAATTGGTTTTTTGTCAATTGTATTTGAGATGGCAGCCACTTTAGAAAATGACTCAATTATATGAGACAATTTCAATTTCATGTGATTCACTGAAGACAAAATTGTCTAAAGATATTTCACTCAAGTATTCTGACAGTGGTATGATAGTATATGAGTTTTAGAAATTAACACAAACTAAAAAATGCTGATAAGGGCAGTAATATTTGAAATGGAATTGAAAATTGTTCTTTTATGAAAGTAATATGTTGTACTTTGGCTGAACTGTGACATTATGCTAGCCCTAGAAAATAGCTTGAACCAGAAAATATATAATGAGATAATATTTTTATGGGCTGATATAATTATTTTAGTGAACCTTTAAGACTTAATTAAACTTCTAAAAATCTTTTCATATATTCTTAAGAAGTGAAAGTTAAAGATTGGCCAAAGTATATAACCCTCTAATTAAAAAGAAATGCATTCTTTTGTGGCCATTGTTAAACATAAATATTGTTTCTCTGCATGAAGTGCTTTGAGTTCATTTTTGAAATGCTTTTTTGTGGTTTTCAGAAGAATTCTTGAGGATCATTACTTTTCCTTCCCAATCCTTCAAGTTTGAATAATTTAATCTCCAGCTAGGGAAAATTTATTTATTAAAACTGAAATAGGGATTAAGAAATTTAGTCACAACCAATGAGTCTTTTGATGGAGAAAAATCTGAAGGGAAATTCACCATTAATTTTTAGACTAGTCAAGTCATAACTCTTATACCCATGGGAATTCCATTCTTGCCCTTAAGGACTTTTTACCCATCCGATAACATGTCTTCATTTAACATTGTTAGTCTGGATTGGGTTCTTCTTAAATGCCACTCCAATTTTAGTCTATCTAAATGAACGACTGGCTCTATATCCTTTTTGCTACCGTAAAGAACATTTATTCCTTCTCTTTCTGAAATGCTGAGCAGATGATGAGTGAAGGGTCATTCAAAATCTTCATGAACTGGAAGCAGGTTATTTTTTCACATCCTTACTGTGCTCCACACTCAAAGTGATATTATTTGAGTCCACAGGATTTGAAAGCTGAACGGCCAACCTAGTATTTTAGAACATTCCTGAGATACTTTGCTCAAGAAAGTGGAACAAAGGGAGGTGGATTTCTGCTTCCTTGAATGGAATTGGTACTCACAGTGTTTCTAAAAAGCAAAAATACTTTGAGTTGAAATTAAATGGTGTTTTCATGGTTATTTATCTAAATGCTGAACTGCACAAACCTAAAATGTCAATCACCCAGGATGAAAACTTGATTGTTTATTATTTTGTATTTTATGGACTTTTGAAAAATTAATTTTTAAAATTGAGGTTTGGCTGGTGTAACAATATTGTACAATATTGTATTAGTTACAGGTATATAGTATAGTGAATCACAATTTTTAAAGGTTATACTCCATTTATAGTTATTCTATAATATTAGCTATATTCCTTTAGGGATGCTTTAAATCAAAGAATTTGGAATTCTTAAAGAACACCAAAAGTTGAGTCCTTTTGGAAATTTTCCTGACGTTTGGAAGAAACTAGGTATCTTTCTCAAATTGGAGAATGTTTTTCTATTGCCTGGAGGGCTTTACCTATGCTATCCCCTTGATGTAGAATGATGCTACCTTTCACCTCCATCACCCAATTAATTTTTTGACACTTAAGATTCAGCTTATATATTGCTACCTTGAGGTTGCTAACTCATGACCCCTCAGCCTAAGTCCTGATTCTTGTTATATGCTCTTGTAGATCTTTGCAAACATTACTTGAGGCCCTTACCACAAGTAGTACTTAGCCATTTCTTTTGTATAAGTGATTAGTTTTAATGTCTTCCCCAATAAACTCTAAAGTTCTATCTGATTTGCTAATTCCACCCAGTTCCAACTGCCTAGTAGAGTACTTTGTATATATTGCAGATGCTCAATGCATATTTGTGACTAAAATGTAAGAACAAATATAGGGATGAAATGCTTTCCCCCAAAATTAATGTGTACTTTCCTGATGGTAAATTATGCATTTCTAATGGCTAATTTTCTCCAGATCTCTCTATACTCCAGCATCAATTTGTTCTAATCCATGAAAACCACACTTCAGGTGTTTCAATGACCTACTCGCTGCCAAATTTAGTATAGCTTATATATTATTTTAATCTCTTAAACTCCAATATAGTTTTGCATATGTTGAACTCCCAGCAACATATTGTTTTTAAAATGTAGATGCCTTCTTTTAAAATTGAAATATAGCTGATTAACAATATTGTGTTAGTTTCAGGTGGACAGCAAAGTATCAACATAATTTTTAACACTGGCCTCTGTTGCATGACTGTCTGCACTTCTCCTTTTCTGGTGATTCTTATCTACTCATATTAGAAGCTATCTTAGGTTAGATTTTTCATTCTAAGTAAGGGATTGGGGAAAATAGGATAGAGAGAGGGGAAGGAGTCAAGCAAGGGTAAAATTTTAGGCAAAGTACCCTAGAGAGTAGCTTAGTCTTATCCCAAGGGAAACTCTGGGGTCTGAGTTATGTAAGAGAGTTGTTCTTTCATTGCTCCTGCACTGGGCAGTCATGGGCTAACAGTGGTTGCTTCCCCAGGACTTTGGCTTTCTATCCTTACAGGAAAAACAGCTCTAGTAGCTAGAGGACTGAGGGGAATCTCATATATGGGCTCTAGAAGAAAGAGAACACAAAGCTGGTAAGGCTGCATAGAAACACAAGAAAAGACTGAAAGGAATCTGGGAAGAGCGCCAACAGTATCTGTTATGGAGACTCAACCAGAAGCATCATCCCTATCAACGCGAACTATTTCTGTGCTCAATTGTGTGTTCTGTAATTTTGGATCCACCTGTTCAGGGCTTCCCTGGTGGTTCAGTGGTAGAGAATCTGCCTGCCAATGCAGGAAATCCAGGTTTGATCCCTGGGTTGGGAAGGTTCCCTAGAGAAGGAAATGGTAACTCACTCCAGTATTCTTCTCTGGGAAATCCCATGGACAGAGGAGCCTGGTGGGCTTCAGTCCATGGGGTTGCAAAAGAGTCAGATACAACTTAGCAACTAAACAAAAACAACTATCTGTTCAAAAAAGACATGCAAATCTACTTATCCTTCCCTGAACATTACCAGGCAGCTGTGCAGCACTGGAGTGGTGAGCGGCAGAGAGAAGATACCCTACGTCCAAGGTCAGTAGCAGCAGCCACGAGGAGATACCCCACGTCCAGGGTTATGTTAGGTCCATGAATCAAGGCAAATTGGAAGTGGCCAAACAGGAGATGACAAGAGAAAATGTCGACATTTTAGGAATCAGTGAACTGAAATGGACTGGAATGGGTGAATTTAACTCAGATGACCATTATATCTACTACTGTGGGCAAGAATCCCTTAGAAGAAATGGAGTAGCCATTATAGTCAACAAAAAAGTCCAAAATGCAGGATGCAGTCTCAAAAGGGACAGAATGATCTCTGTTCGTTTCGAAGGCAAACCATTCAATATCACGGTAATCCAAGTCTATGCCCCAACCAATAATGCTGAAGAAGCTGAAGTTCAATGCTTCTATGAAGACCTACAGTACCTTTTAGAACTAACACCCAAAAAAGATGTCCTTTTTATTATAGGAGACTGGAATGCAAAAAGGAAGTCAAGAAACACCTGGAGTAACAGGCAAATTTGGCCTTGGAATACAGAATGAAGCAGGGCAAAGGCTAACAAGAGCTTGCTAAGAGAACACACTGGTCATAGCCAACACCCTCTTCCAACAACACAAGAAAAGACTCTACACATGAACATCACCAGATCGCCAAGACCGAAATAGATTGATTATATCCTTTGCAGCCAAAGATGGAGAAGCTCTATACAGTTAGCAAAAACAAGACTGCGAGCTGACTGTGGCTCAGATCATGAACTCGTGATTGCCAAATTCAGACTTAAATTGAAGAAAGTAGGGAAAACCACTAGACCATTCAAGTATGACCTAAATCAAATCCCTTACAATTATACAGTGGGAGTGAGAAATAGATTTAAGCGACAAGATCTGACAGACAGAGTGCCTGATGAACTATGGACAGAGGTTCGTGACATAGTACAGGAGACAGGGAGCAAGACCATCCCCAAGAAAAAGAAATGCTTCCAAAAAGAAAAACTTCCAAAGAAGTAAAATGGCTATCTGAGGAGGCCTTACAAATAGCTGTGAAAAGAAAAGAAGCCAAAAGCAAAGGAGAAAAGGAAAGATATAAGCATCTGAATGTAGAGTTCCAAAGAATAGCAAGGAGAGATAAAAAGCCTTCCTCAGCGATCAATGCAAAGAAATAGAGGAAAACAACAGAATTGGAAAGACTAGAGATCTCTTCAAGAAAATTAGAGATACCAAGGGAACATTTCATGCAAAGATGGGCTCAATAAAGAAATGGTATGGACGTAACATAAGCAGATGATATTAAGAAGAGGTGGCAATAATACACAGAAGAACTATGCAAAAAAGATCTTCATGACCCAGATAATCCCAATGGTGTGATCACTCACCTAGAGCCAGACATTCTGTAATGTGAAGTCCAGTTGGCCTTAGGAAGCATCAGTATGAACAAAGCTAGTGGAGGTGATGGAATTCCAGTTGAGCTATTTCAAATCCTAAAAGATGATGCTGTGAAAGTGCTGCACTCAGTATGCCAGCAAATTTGGAAAACTCAGCAGCCATTGGTCACAGGACTGGAAAAGGTCAGTTTTCATTCCAATTCCAAAGAAAGGCAATGCCAAAGAATCCTCAAACTACCACACAATTGCACTTGTCTCACACGCTAGTAAAGTAACGCTCAAAATTCTCCAAGCCAGGCTTCGACAGTACGTGAACCGTGAACTTCCAGATGTTCAAGCTGGTTTTAAGAAAGGCAGAGGAACCAGAGATCAAATTGCCAACATCTTCTGGATCATCAAAAAAGCAAGAGAGTTCCAGAAAAACATCTATTTTTGCTGTATTGACTATGCCAAAGCCTTTGACTATGTGGATCACAATAAACTGGAAAATTCTGAAAGAGTTGGGAATACCAGACCACCTGACCTGCCTGTTGAGAAATCTGTATGCAGGTCAGGAAGCAAAGGTTAGAACTGGACATGGAACAACAGACTGGTTCCAAATAGGAAAAGGAGTATGTCTGTATATTGTCACCCTGCTTATTTAATGTATATGCAGAGTATATCATGAGAAATGCTGGGCTGGATGAAGCACAAGCTGGAATCAAGATTGCTGGGAGAAATATCAATAACCTCAGATATGCAGAGAACACCACCCTTATGGCAGAAAGTGAAGAACTAAAGAGCCTCTTGATAAAACTGAAAAAGGAGTATGAAAAAGTTGGCTTGAAATTCAACATTCAGAAAACTAAGATTATGGCATCTAGTCCCATCACTTCATGGCAAATAGATGGGGAAACAGAGGAAACAGTGGCTGACTTTATTTTTCGGGGCTCCAAAATCACTGCAGATGGTGACTACAGCCATGAAATTAAAAGACGCTTACTCCTTGGCAGGAAAGTTATGAGCAACCTACACAGCATAGTAAAAAGCAGAGACATTACTTTGCCTACAAAGTTCCGTCTAGTCAAAGCTTTGTTTTTTCCAGTAGTCATGTATGGATGTGAGAATCGAAGTATAAAGAAAGCTGAGTGCCAAAGAATTGATGCTTTTGAACTGTGGTGTTGGAGAAGACTCTTAAGAGTCCCTTGGACTGCAAGAGATCCAATCAGTCCATTCTAAAGGAGATTAGTCATGAGTGTTCACTGGAAGGACTGATGTTCAAGCTGAAACTCTAATACCTTGTCCACCTGACTCATTTGAAAAGACCCTGATGCTGGGAAAGATTGAAGGCAGGAGGAGAAGGGGACAACAGAGAATGAGATGGTTGGATGGCATCACCGACTCAATGGACATGAGTTTGAGTAAACTCTGAGAGTTGGTGATGGACAGGGAGGCCTGGTGTGCTGTGGTCCATGGGGTCACGAAGAGTCAGACACGAAGAGTTTATTCAAATTCATGTCCATTGAGTCAGTGACACCTTCCAACCATGTCATCCCCTGTCACCCCCTTCTCCTCCTGCTTTCAGTCTTTCCCAGCATCAGAGTGGCTCTTCACATCAGGTGGCCAATTATTGGAGCTTCAGCTTCAGCATCAGTCTTTCCAATAAATGTTCAGGGTTGATTTTCTTTAAGATTGACTGGTTTGATCTCCTTGCTGTCCAAGGGACTCTCAAGAGTCTTCTCCAGCACCACAGTTTGAAAGCACCTTCTTCAGTATTCAGCCTTCTTTATGGTCCAACTCTCACATCTGTACATGACTACTAGAAAAATCATATCTTTGACTATATGGACCTTTGTCAGCAAAGTGATGTCTTTGTTTTTTAATATACTGTCCACATTTATCATAGCTTTTCTTCCAAGAAGCAAGCGTCTTTTAACTTCATGCCTGCAGTCATTGTCTGTGGTGATTTTGGACTTTTTCCCCTTCTATTTGCCATGAAGTGATGGGATATTATGCCATGATCTTAAGTTTTCTGCATGTTGAGTTTTAAGCCAACCTTTCTACTCTTCGCTTTTACCTTCATCAAGAAGCGCCTGGCATACTTGATTCCCATCCAGCCTGGTATTTCGCATGAGGTACTCTTCACAGAAGTTAAATAAGCAGGGTGCCAATATAGTCTTGACAAACTCCTTTCCCAATTTTGAACCAGTCTGTTGTTCCATGTCTGGTTCTGTTGCTTCTTTACCTACATACAGGTTTCTCAGGAGGCAGGTAAGGTGATCTGGTATTCCCATCTCTCAAAGAATTTTCCAGTTTGCTGCTCTTCACACAGTCAAAGGTTTTAGCATAGACAATGAAGCAGAAGTAAATGTTTTTCTGGAATTCTCTTACTTGTTCTATGATCCAGTGGATGTTGGCAATTTGGTCTCTGGTTCCTCTGCCTTTTCTAAATCCACTGTGTACATCCTGAAATTTTCAGTTCACGTACTACTAAAGTCTAGCTTGAAGGATTTTGAGCATTGTCTTGCTAGCATGTGAAATGAGTGCAATTGCATGGTAATTTGAACATTCTTTGGCACTGCCCTTCTTTGGGATTGAAATCAAAACTGACCTTAGCCAGAAACAACTTAGCATCTCATAGCTATACTGCTCAAGTGAGATACACGAACATGATGCCTACTACCTGTGTTGAGTTCCTTCTATGTCAGCTCCTAAGTTGTTGCAAATCTTCTCAGAGTTCCACACCACCAGTGCCAACCCATGAGAAAAGAGTAAAGTAAATGCTGACTTTGCTTTCTGCCTTAGGATGACTTACTGTCTGCTGGTGCTGAGGTTCATTTATTTCTCACCAGCATTCAGAAACTGTCATTTCCTTTTCTACCTGCAAGGCCTAATAATCACTTTTAAAGCCCTGTGTATTATTCATCACACATCTGCTTCTCAGGTATGGGCCTGAAAGCTTGCTGAGGAACAGCTTCCAGTTTTACTCTCTCCTTTCACTGTGGAGAAACTTAGAAGTTTGGCCATACTTTGTGATGGAAGGACAAGGAACTAGGTAAATTGCTTGAACTTGATAAGCTTTCAGATTTTTAAACTGTACTTTCATTCTTGAAGGATAAAAATGTTCTCACAGAATTTAACAAAGCATCTTATATTATTAAGGTTTTTATTTTATTTTATTTTATTTTTAATATTTGCTGTAGTCACTGTAGATACTTAGCAAAATGTCTCTGCTGTGGTGAGTGGATCTCCAGGATTTAGAGTTTCTGTTGTGGCTTTCACCTGGTGGGGTTACTATAGGACTGGGTCTTTTATCATGAATCCATGTTACAAAATATATATTCAGTTGGGATATGGTAGTGGTACCTGGACAGTGGTGAGGAGTATGAAACAGAACAGAGGAGAGGGGAATGCTACTCTTGGTTTATCACCTCAACTGGAATGTGAATTCACTGGGTTTTATTACCAATAGTACTACAAAAAAAAAAAAAGAGTTTTCACTGACTACAAAGGTCTTAACTGTAACTCATGGAGGACTAGCAAAACTGTTCATTTAAGCCAGGAGTTGTACCTCATGAAAATGAATTTGTTCTGACTTGATCCAGTGGTGGTGTTGGAAGGGCCAAGACTCAGGAGTCCAGACTTGATTATTTTCACACAGAATAGATCCAAATGCCACATAGTCAAGTAAAGTACAAATACGAGATTAAAATGAGCCTGTGCTCTGCTGGCCCTTTGAAGTTTAAGAAATTACTAACCATGTCCACTGTCCCAGGTGCCTAAAGAGATTCAAACACCCACAACTGAGTGCATTTGCCAGAGCTGCAAGCAGGTTAACATATTTTATGCCAAAACTTTAATGGCAGTGTCTCCCATCCTGAACTTCCGTGGAAGCTCCCTCTCATCAATCTTGGTTCTTGTTTTACTCAAATCCTTAATTGAAAAAAAAAAAACTTTATTTTAGAGGGCAAAGGACAGAATATTTTTCTCACTCTTTTCATATTCCCTGGGTGACTAAATTCTCATTCAGCATGGGAGAGAATGTTTATTCCAGAACTGCTGGTGGTGGTCTAGAACGACTCCAGAATATTCCACCTACATCTGTGTAAAGGTTTTTGTGCCGTGACCAGATGATAAGGGTTGGAAAACAATGAGAAGCATGCCACTCAGCCTGCAGGAGGGTTGTGGGTAGCTGGGGCTGAGTCCTTCTGTGTCTACTTGTCATCTCAGCTCATCATTAGTCTGGCCTCTGAGTTATGCTTGGAAAAGACTGCAGCCACTGAGAATGCTCACAAAGATACCTCTTGCGGTTTCTGCAACTTTGGCCTGAAGTCTAACTAAATCGTTTACCTAATGGAGGCCACATGTTGGCCCTTCTTGCCTGGGTGTGTGCCTCTTCAGCTGCATGGTAGTCAACTTCATCCAAAGATGGGGTTTGCCGAACTGTTATGCTATGAAGGGCCAGATACAGTTCTGAGTTTCTCAACCAAAACAAAAATGAATTAATTAATGACTCATGCTTTATACTCATTTCCTGAGGCACACCCTTTGTTTCTCCTCACTCTTGCCCTTATATCTTACACTCAATTTATTTTCTTGGTATTGTTTATGCTATTCTTGCTTTTCTCACTGCCTCTACCTTAGTTTTTTATATATACATATACATGTGTGTATAAAAAAATCCAGCTTCTCTCCTAAGCTTATAATGCCACCCTATTCACTTCACGTTGATTAGTTTGTGTGTTTGGTATTATTTAATTTTTTTAAAACCTTAATTTTAATGTATACTTTTTAGTCTTTTTCTTTTGGTTTCTGGATTGGATTTTGCTTAAAAAGGCCTGCCCTATTATAAAATAAACTTTTGTATTTTCTTCTGCAAATGGAATGAATTTTGATATAAGGGGTGAGGTAGCAATCTAGTTTTGCTTGATTTTCTTTTCTCTAAATGGCTGGCTGTTTATCCCAACGTCATTTATTGCATAATCCATCTTTCTCTGCTGACTCAAGTACTATCTTTTTCTGTTGTGCTGATTTCCCATGAGGATTTGGTATGGTTCTAGATTCTCTGTGCCAGTCCATAGATCTTCCTAACTCTACCAGAACCAGTAGTTTTCATCATTCTGGTTGAAATTCATTCTGTTATGCCTGTATCCAATATATTTATAGAGGGCCTACTATATAATTGACATTCTTCTGTGTGTTAGGATTACACTGATGACCATTTTAATCCCTAGTAATATTTCTTTTAATCTCTCATTACTTTTGTGGATGGGAATTCTTGGTGTAGAAAAAAAATTCTTGGTGTGTATCACTTTTTTGTTATCATATAAATTTGTTTGTTATCATATAAATTTTAGAATCAGTTTACCATGTTAAAGATAGTCTTCCTGGGATGTTTATTGGGGTTGCTTTGAATTTCTACCGTAGTTTAAGGAGAATTGGTATCATTTGAATATTACTTCTAGAAAATAATTTCCTATTGATTCAAGACTTCTATGTTCCCTTATAGAATTGCAAGCTTTGTTTAGATAGGACCTGCATATTTTTTGTTAAGTTTGTTTCTAGGTATTTGTCTCTCTTGTTTTTATTGTAGATGGTATCTTTTCCCCACTATAGTTTGTCATTTACCTCTGTATTGAGAAACTACTGATTGTTGTGAATTATTTAACCAGTCACTATGTCGATTTCTCTTAGTATAATATTTTTTAATCAATCCCAATGTTTTCTAGGTGTGTATATATATATATACATATATATATATATATATATATAAAATGTCTTTTATTTGCAAAAAAAATTGTAATTTTATCTGTTATGATTTTTATTTTTTTCTCTTGCCTAATTATTTGAGATTGTGATCCCAGTAATGATGTTGAAAATGGTTATCTTTATTCAGTTTCTGATTATAATGGGAACACTTTTAGTACCTTATCATGACAGGGGGTCTTGATTTGAGCTGTGAAACTGTTTTTCACAGAAGAAACTAATTCATTAATTTTTATTTTGAATTTTATTACCATAAAGTTGATTTAATTATTTTTTCTCTTTTTGAATATGAATACAATGGATATATTCATAGATCTTTTTGTCTAAAACATCTTGTCTCTCTTCCATTATATTTTAGGTTAAATCATAAAGAGGTAAATTATGTGGGTGATTGCCACTAATTTAATTCTGTTTTGGCTTTTTAAAAAACTGAGTCTGGGATGTTAGCCAAAGAGTCGAATATTTTTCCCTCTTCTTATTTCCTTTGTCAAAATGAGCAAAAATAACTTTGTTTGTGTGTATGGATGTATGGATATAGATACATTCTTAAAGCAGCAATAAGACTAAAAATCAAAAGTCACAGTTAAAGATGTGCTGTTTTAAAAGCTTGTCAGTTTAAAATATCCTATTAGAAAGAATTCCACAGGACCTCTGGCCCAGATTTGCCTCCCCTATAAGTAAGACCCAACAGCTGAGCATTAGTGTTTCAAATGTTTGTTTGCCTTCCTGGATCTAACATCAATAACAAAATGGATTTGAATGATCATTCAATAAGTATTAAACAGATCAGCTGGTCTGACCTTAAAACAAGTCACTTACAGATCTCACTAAGAATTCATTATCCAGTTTCTAAAACCTTGAAAATCAAATGGCAATCCACTCCAGTATTCTTGCCTGGAGAATCCCGTGGATGGAGAAGCCTGGTAGGCTATGGTCCATAAGGTCGCAAAGAGTTGGACACAACTAAAGTGACTTAGCATGTAGGGTAAGGGAGTTAGAGAAGGCAAGGTTCAGAAAAAGAACGAGACTGGCACTTTACAGATCACTTTTAATGAGGCGAGAAGGGGCAGCAGTCAGATTAGTGAGCTGCTGCCTAACCCAAGAAAAAAGTAAGTATAGTCTTATATGTGGAAAGCTACTGTCTTAAGGGGGGCCTCTTCTCCAAGGTTGTTCGGAGTAGTTATCTCTTAAACGGCTGGGGCAAGGAATTTTGGAGATCAGCCAGAGGCTGGACCAGCTGGGAGCTGGGCTCAGCCTTAATGTCCATTTTTTTTTTTTTTCTTTCCGGTGAGAGAGTTCTTTGTTTTGCATAGAATGGTGGGGAGGACCTGGAGGGGAGTTTTAACTCCAGGCTATTTTGAGCCATAAAACTTTCCTTCATAGCACACGTGCACACAGAAGGCAGTAGAGAACTTCTCTGTAGGACATAAAACAGTAAACTCCCAACAATATTTTTGGGTCATGTCTTCTTAGCTCCCGAGTGTCATTTATGGTGGTTAGTAAGAATTAGTCCTTCTCTCCAAATTCCCTTCTCTACAGTGTCTTGAGAGCAGTACTATTTTCTACTTGGTTCCTCCTTGCTAGTCTGACCCAGCAGCCTCTTCCTTCCCCCTTCTGAAAAGCCTGTTTCAGGAAAGGTGAAACTTCCCACCATCCTTGCAAAAGACAGTTTTTCAAGAGGGATAGTTCCTGCCACAATTCTAGCAAATAAAGTCTTTCATCACCTTAAAACTATATTATTGCTGTCACAGCCGCATTTCTACCTCTTAGGTGGGAGTTATCAAAGAGAAAGAAATACTGTGAGCCATCAGAGGGAGGAATAATTTCAAACAAGCACCTACTCATGCTCCTTCCTTCCTGGGAGCACTAGAAAGTTTTCATAGGCAACATTTTGAGGGACTTTTTGTATAGAAATAACCCCGATCACATAAAAGCATTCCTTCTATAGGCTACTCACTGGGACAAAGATATAGATTTAGAATATAGCATTCTATTGATACTTTGATCTTTCCCAAACCATTAATGTATTTCTTACAAATCAGTGCTACTTTTATGTAAATCAATAAATGGTTGCTGTAGCTTTGATGCAGAACCTATTTGAAAAATTTTTGTGAAGTTCTCTGAATTTTAAACAAAAGAGGTAGTTTTATGCATCATTTGAACTCTTGGGAACTTAATTAATTGACTTAGTTTCCTATCAGGAATTCATAATTGAGGATAAAAGAAGTTACAGAGAGAGCCAATGGGTTTTTTTGGATCCCATTATACCTAAACAAGACCAGAAGGAAAGAGTATTTTTCTCCCAACCCTTCTTCAGATGATGTTTTGTCTACTGCAGAGGAGAAAGGATAAATAAGCTGGGGGAAAAATGGCTTAGTGAGGAGTTAGGCTGGAGGAGGTACATTTAGTTGAATAGTGGAGATTGCCTCTTTATCCACTTTAGAGAAGCAATTTCCTTTCTCACTGGAGTTTGGTTACTGAGGAACAAGGCTTCCTAAGCAAGTACCTCACCCACCCCTTCCCCATGAGAGTGACTTCATCATAGGAAAGGTGTTCCATTATGTCACAGTGGGGTTCTCAGTCAAATCCGTGATAAGAAGTGGTTTATTACTGCAAAAGGAAAACTGAGCTATTAAGAAGTGAAGCTGGGGACGTCTGAGAGCAAACTTGACTGTTCTCCCAGACATTATGTTTATTCCCTTTCAGTTCAGTATAGTTTAGTCGCTCAGTTGTGTCCAACACTTTGCGACCCCATGAACCGCAGCACACCAGGCCTCCCTGTCCATGACCAACTCCCAGAGTTTACCCCAACTCGTGTCCACTAAGTCGTGATGCTATCCAACCATCTCATCCTCTGTCATCCCCTTCTCCTCCTGCCCTCAATCTTTCCCAGCATCAGGGTCTTTTCAAATGAGTCAGCTCTTCGCATCAGATGGCCACAAGTATTGGAATTTCAGCTTCAACATCAGTCCTTCCAATGAACACCCAGGACTTATCTCCTTTAGGATAGACTGGTTGGATTTCCTTGCAGTCCAAGGGACTCTCAAGAGTCTTCTCCAACACCACAGTTCAAAAGCATCAATTCTTTGGTGCTCAGCTTTCTTTATAGTCCAACTCTCACATCCATACATGACTACTGGAAAAATCATAGCCTTGACTATAAACCGTAGCCGTGACTACTGGATAAACCATAGCCTTGATCTTTGTTGACAAAGTAATGTCTCTGCTTTTTAATATGCTGTGTAGGTTGGTCATAACTTTCCTTGCAAGGAGTAAGCGTCTTTTAATTTCATGACTGCAATCACCATCTGCAGTGATTTTGGAGCCCCCCAAAATAAAGTTATTCCATTTATTGGAAGCATTTGTTTCTGTAACTCCATCAAGGAAGCGAGAATCAGGCTTGACTCTAAATATTTCTTTTTGAACATTAGTCAGTTAAAAATAGAATCATAGGAATTAAAAGAACTTCCAGGTTGGTTTTGTTTTTTTTAAACATTCCTGTATTTCACAGTGGCCTTCCTAAACCCTTCCCCACATGTATCCTGTTTGCCCAAACACTGAGGATGTAATATCTCATGGTCTATTTCAGAGTTCAACATTGTCAAGAGCAGGGAAATACTCCCCAACCAATCTAAGTGTATTCAGTCCAAGTCTGCATTTTTTTCTACCTCAATGCTAGAGCTAATAAAATGATCTTAAATTGTAAAAATTTAGCAGAATAAAGGCCTTAAAACTCAAGTGTTTCCCAACCAGAATTCTACTCCAGGCTGATAAAGTAATGAATGTCTGCCATTGGCCCTAAGCACATAGGAGAAGAAAGGTTTTGTGGGAGAGGGCAAGAAATGACAAACATTCTCTACATGGACAGAGAACAGGCTCATTTAGACCAGTGGTCACCTATGCCAGGTTGACTTCTGGTGCCTAGAGAGCTACATATCAGATCACTTGGGCTGCCTGTGAAGAATCCAAGTTTACAGACTCCCCTCTCCTACCCTGCTGCTGCTGCTGCTGCTGCTAAGTCGCTTCAGTTGTGTCTGACTCTGTGCGACCCCATAGACGGCAGCCCACCAGGCTCCCCGTCCCTGGGATTCTCCAGGCAAGAACACTGGAGTGGGTTGCCATTTCCTTCTCCAATGCATGAAAGTGAAATGTGAAATTGAAATCACTCAGTCGTGTCCGACTCTTAGCGACCCCATGGACTGCAGCCAGGCTCTTCCATCCATGGGATTTTCCAGGCAAGAGTACTGGAGTGGGGTGCCATTGCCTTCTCCTACCCTAGATCCTAATTTAGTAGATCCGTATTGTTGAGTGCTACTCTGAGTTCAGAATCTGTACTAAACCAACACCCCCTACCCTGGCCAATGTAGGAAACCTGCCTGTGTATCTAGCCCAGCTCTGCTTCCATGCCTCTAGTGATGGTGGTGAGCAAGGGGCGGGGCAGGGTGATGTCCATTACCTAATGAAGCAAGCAATCTCTTTTTCAAGCAATTGTAATTATTACAAGCTTTTCCATGCACTCATTTGAAATCAACCACTCCTTGACTCTTATTCATTGTTTTCACTTATATGACATAGAAGAGAGAGCAAGCAAATATAAGTCTCTAACAGATTAGCTCTTCAATGTTTGTTGATCATACGCCATGTTTTCTCTCTGTTTTATCTTTTTTCTTTTCTAACAAACAGAACAAAACAAATCACCATTCTCTGAAATCCAGGAAAAGGGAGTGCCTGGAACTCTCAGCCAGGACTTTCCAGCCTCACACCTTGATCCAGGTCACCAGTTAATTAGCCAACTCATAGTTCATTTTGAATTCATACTTGCTTGTTCAGAATGACTTTGTAAATGCCTCCCCTGTCCCACTCTTACTGTGTAATAAAGATCTAGGAAGTCTCAGATTTATCTTATGTTATCTTTGAAAACCTTTGCATCACCCCACATTCCTCTAGCTCTCTCAGCTTCAATGCTTTGGGTCTGAGTGGATATCAGAGCCTCAAGAAGTCCCTTGTTGAGGGACTGCAGAACCCTGGAGGACCTGAGCTGAGTCACAAGGTCAATTGGTATAGATTTTACCCAGAATAAGTTACACATCCCCCTTTCTATGAATTTTCTTCCTTCTCCCTTCTCTTTTGCCTACCTCTTATTTTCACATCTCAGCATAGATCTTACCTCCTTAAAACAATGCCCACACTGGGTAAGGTTGCCTACCCCATCATGTATTTCCATAGTATCTGTGTTAATCATAACAGCTACTACATAGCAGGGGCTTCCCAGGTGGGGCTAGTGGTAAAGAACCTGCCTGCCAGTGTAGGAGACCTAAGAGATGCGGATTTGATCCTGGGTCGGGAAGATCCCCTGGAAGTGGGCACAACAACCCACTCCAGTATTCTTGCCTGGAGAATCCCATGGACAGAAGAGCCTGGCGGGCTACCATCCACAGGGTCACAAAGAGTCGAACATGACTGAGGTGATTCAGCACGACACCACATAACTTGGAAATTATCCAAGTAGTTGTCTGGTGGCTTGTTATTACATTACAAATTAGCTCCTTGAAGACATGGACATTGTCTTATTTACCTGTGAACCTTAGATACTTTGTAACTGCTCAGTTAATAATTGCTAAATAAATAACTAAATGGATGGATAAGTAGATGAATGCATTGACCTAAAGAGAAGCTTGAAGAATTCTGAGTGAACAGAATTTGCCTTCCCCTTTCACTTTTTTGGGTGGTTTCTTAGCCTTTTCTCCAAATGGTTACTTGAGAGGTCTCCAGTCTTGCGATGAGGTGGTGTTCATTGCATTTATTATTTATTCACTTGTTTCCTCCATACATGGAGACTCCCAGGAAATACTGCCAGTAAAGTTCCCAAGCTGATCTAGAAAAGCAGCATTAACAATGCATTTAGTTTCTCACCCTTGATACTAAAAGTTGTCCTATTTTCCAGTCAGTAGGTAGGTTGGGAAATTTTTAAAGCTTATCCTAAACTCATCTTGACATTCCTAACCTTAATTAAATATTACAAAGTGTCCTATCTCCTGTCAAAGACACTCCTGTGATGGAGGTCGATAGGCAAAATTCCTTCCATTCCTGTGTTGCCTGAGAACTCCCAAACTGTGTAAAGAATCTGGTATTTTCTCATTAGCAAGTGTTCTCCCATCAGCCATGCTCTTCCCACAGAGCTGCATTCTTCTTTGATGAGTAAAACATTCTTTTAATCATGTTCTGCCAGTGAGTCATTGGGACCCAAAGCAGTTTAGAGGAGAAATACAGAACTGAAGTTGGGCATGTGATTCTAAATATTTGATTTACATTTTATGTTGTGACTAAGTAGGCTCAAGGCATATTCCGGCAGAAAGCACCGCCTCCACCCAGAAAAATGAAATAGTTCTTGGGTCTTTCCTATTTATTCATACCTTTCATGCCTGATATCTCTCTTCCAAAGTAATTTCCATTTAACATTTTCTCATATTTAAGTGACAGTGCTTAGTAAATTACAGTTTTAAAGTGAATTCAAGAGAAGGATAACATATAAGCCAAAAAGTGACATGTAGAGAGATTATGAGATAACAAGTAATCTTAGTCTCACTGGGGATCAGTCCCATTACTTCACAGTCTCCTTAGTTAACTCAGAAAATAATCAAACCATACATCTCTAGTTTTACTTCCGAGTTCTTTTTTAGGACAAGACAACACGGTAAACTCAAAAGAATACAGAAAAATCAAATGCTATAAAGTATTCTATGGTCTTGTTGCATCTTGTTCTTTGGCTTATAGTCATTGGAACAAATAATTGGCCATCTGGGGTTTACTTTATTTATTTTTAAATTAATTTTATTGGGGTATGGTTGATTCATAATATGTTAGTTTCTGCTGTACAGCAAAGTGAACCAGCTATGCTAATGCTAAGTCACTTCAGTCATGTCCGACTCTGTGCGGCCCCATAGACAGCAGCCCACCAGGCTCCCCCATCCCTGGGATTCTCCAAGCAAGAACACTGGAGTGGGTTGCCATTTCCTTCTCCAATGCATGAAAGTGAAAAGTGAAATTGAAGTCGCTCAGTCGTGTCTGACTCATAGCGACACCATGGACTGCAGCCTACCAGGCTCCTCTGTCCATGGGATTTGCCAGGCAAGAGTACTGGAGTGGGTTATACATATACATATATCCACTCTCTTTTAGGTTCTATTCCCATATAACTAATTACAGAGGACTGAGTAGAGTTCGCTGTGCTACACAGCAGGTCCTTATTAGGTATCTATTTTATATATAGTGATGTGTATATGTCAATCCCAATCCCGCCCCCTCCCCTCTCCCTTGGTAACCATAAGTTTGATTTGTACATCTATAACTCTGTTTTTCTTCTGTATACAGGCTCATTTGTACCATCTTTTAAGATTCCACCTATAAGTGATGGCATATATTTGTCTTTCTCTATCTGACTTACTTTACTCAGTATGACTCTAGGTTCATCCATGTGGCTGCAGATGACATTACTTTGTTCTTTTTATGGCTGAGTAATATTCCATTATATATATGTACCATATCTCCTTTATCCATTCCTCCATTAATGGACATTTAGGTTACTTCTATATCCTGGTTATTATAAAGTGCTACAATGAACATTGGGATACACATCTCTTTTTGAATTATGGTTTTCTCAAGATATTTGCCCCAGAGTGGGATTGCTGGATCATATGGTAGCTCTATTTTCAGTTTTTTTTTTTAAGGAACCTCCATACTGTTCTCCATAGTGGCTGTATCAATTTATATTCCCATAAACAGTGTAGGAGGGTTCCCTTCTCTCCACACCCTCTCCGGCATTCAGTGTTTGTAGATTTGTTTACTTTAAATGTCTGTCTTCCACTAAACTGTAAAGTCCAGGAGGACAGAGGCAGTGTTTGTTTACCTAGAATCTAAAACTGTGCCCTGTACGTTGTAGGCACCCGGGAGTAATTGGTAAATGAATAGAACCAATTACTGGCTAGCATTTAGTTGAGAGAAAGCAAGCCTGAAGAGTTCCTTTTAAACCTCTGCAGTTATCCCATGGCAGGAGAGAAGGGCAGCGCAAAGAGCTCTACACCACTCTGTTGAGAGGACCCCTCCCACACCCCCAGTCTTCCTAGCTCCGTGCTCAATACTTCTCTTCACCTCGCCACTACACATGGCCTGAGGACTAAATGCAGGAAGGCACTGTGGTCAGAACTGAGTGTTCTTCTTCACCAAAGAGTCTTTAGGGCTTGCCTTCATGTTATTCCACCTCTCCTCACGTTGTTCCATATTCCCTGCTTGAACTCCTTCTCCAAACCTCTCAGTCAGATTCCCCAAACCCTTCTTTTGGACTATGTTCTCACAGTCAAGCCTCAACAAAGTCTCCTATATACACAACCTCTTTTTCCATTACTCCTTCATTCAGTTCAGTTCAGTTCAGTTCAGTCACTCAGTCGTGTCCGACTCTTTGTGACCCCATGAATCCCAGCACGCCAGGCCTCCCTGTCCATCACCAACTCCCGGAGTTCACTCAGTCTCATGTCCATCAAGTCAATGATGCCATCCAGCCATCTCATCCTTTGTTGTCCCCTTCTCCTCCTGCCCCCAATCCCTCCCAGCATCAGAGTCTTTTCCAATGAGTCAACTCTTTGCATGAGGTGGCCAAAGTAGTGGAGTTTCAGCTTTAGCATCATTCCTTCCAAAGAAATCCTAGGGCTGATCTCCTTCAGAATGGACTGGTTGGATCTCCTTGCAGTCCAAGGGACTCTCAAGGGTCTTCTCCAACACCACAGTTAAAAAGCATCAATTCTTTGGCGCTCAGCCTTCTTCACAGTCCAACTTTCACATCCATACATGCCCACTGAAAAAGCCATAGCCTTGACTAGATGGACCTTTGTTGGCAAAGTAATGTCTCTGCTTTTGAATATGCTATCTAGGTTGGTCATAACTTTTCTTTCAAGGAGTAAGCATCTTTTAATTTCATGGCTGCAGTCACCATCCGCAGTGATTTTGGAGCCCCAAAAAAATAAAATCTGACTCCTTCATTAGCTTGTCCTAATCAAAATCTAGGTCTCCTTTAGAGATTTCAATTCTTCCACATCCCTTGCAAGTGAAGGCAATTTTTTTTTATTCCAACCTTTGTGCCATAGTGCTGGAGGTGAATATTTGATTCTTAGTACTTCCAAATATTGTTAACCATTCTCTTTAAACAGTTTTCTGAAAACACCTAGCATTAGAGTCTATGCACATCCTCATCTATCTCCTAAGCTGTAGGTCTCTCCCTTTTTTCAGTAAAAATTTCAATTTCTGTTTTTCCCCACTCCCACTCCTGTCAAAAATTCTGATGCCTCATTATCCACTGAAATAGTCCATCTTCTACTTGGTCTTTCAGTACCTTGATCTCATTTTCTGTGCTCCTAACCTCCACCACACCTCATCTCAGTCATTTACTTCTGTCTAAAACAGGACAGGAAGCCCAGACGGAGTCACTTATGATAAGCCCCATGTTACCAAGCTGAGATGGAACATATTTGCAGTTTTGACTCTTTCAGAAATGGACTCTTAAACCAGTAAATTAAGAATCTCTTGATCAGCACTAGTGAGCACCTGTGCCTGACAGACCCTTGCCTATCCCATAAGGGAAAGTGACCACACTACAACCAATCCACTCTTCACTGGTATGACTCTCTTGATCTTGCTCACTTCTGACTACAAAAGTCTTTCATTTTATTCAGCTCCTTGGAGCTCCTTTCTACCTCCCAGATTGGATGCTATCTGACTCATGAATCATTGAGTAAAGCCAATAAGATCTTTAAAGTCTACTCAGTTGATTATTTTTTTTTTGACACTTCCTACACTTATACCCTAGACCATGTATTGGAATGGCCAAAAAGTTCATTTGAGTTTTTCCAACCCAATATTTTGCAAGCACTGAATCTTAGTCAAACTGTCTGATCACCACTCTTACATCTCCAGTTCAATTCCTCTTACTAGAGGAATTCAATTCAATCAATCAATTCAATTCAATCCAATTCAATTCCTCTTACTAGCTCTCCTCTACTCCCCAGAGATCCTTCTCCCATTCACCCTCTCCACTTCTCACTGCCTATTATCTCCTCCATAGCCGGTCTTCCCTCCTTACCCAAATTAGTTCATTGGTTTATTCTCATAATTACCTCTGGGATATACTTTTAATCCCTTGCCCCTTTAGGTTCTGGTTATGTTTACCAGGTTAAATCCAATTCTCCACCCATTTTTGTTTGCACCTGAGGTGGTGAATATGGTTGGAAAGACTATATAACTAGGCAGACTGATATGTTTGAAATTCAAGAGTATTAAATGACACGAGCACACTACACTTACCAGCAAGTCTGCTCCTGCTTTCTTGGGTCTTTAGTTCTTACCTTTTCCTCTCTCTTCAAATCTATAACAGCTCTATTCTTGCTCCCTCTTGACTGTTTACTGTGCCTGATATTTCACTGCAGAAATAAAGAGTAATCAGATAAAAAGCTCCTCATCTCTTCCCAACCAAATCTCTCTCCTCCCTGTGCCTTTTATACCCATAGAGTCTTGCCTCCCTACCTATTAAGAAGAATGCATGTTCTGTCCCCCTGTTTAAGACCAACCATTCCACCTGTGTCCTGGATCATTTTTTTTATTAATTCACACTGTGTTAGATTGATTGATGCTCTGCTATCTTAAGAGGGAATGATCTTCATATTGAGACCAAGACATCAAAACCTAAAGATTTTAGCCAAGAAGAATTGTAGGAGAAAATCCTCAGTGGAAATGGGGTTAATTATTTAAATAGACCTTACTCTGATGGCCCAAGTTTCATTTCCTCCTTGAGATTTTGTCATGTTTATTTTTGCAGCCACTACCTTATCCTATACTCAGAGGCCTGCTGTTCCCCTAAAATTTTGATCTACTACTGCCACAACCAAAATTAATTTTGGTCTTGGCATAACTGAAGTGTACTGGATTTCCCAAAGGTCTTTTACTAGAAACTAAAGAAAAATACCTTAATATTTTGTGACAGAATTTAGGTATAGAAAAGATACATTTGTTTATTCATTAATTCTTCAGCTATCTATTAAGTCTCCCATTATACTTGGCACTGAGGTTAAAGTCAAAGGTTTTAGCACATGGTATGTATTTGCAGATGGCTCTGAATCTAGGAGAGAAGACAATAAGAAAGAAACAAATAATTGCATAGAATTTAATAATATACAAATGTGGTGTAGTGGTTGGACAGATTGGGATTGATTTTCTCTACCTGAAGAAGCTGGGAAGGTGCATTGAGGGGAGGGTGTTTAAATTTGGAGAACGTAAGCAGGTCAGTGTAGATGGAGTATTGACGTGAGGTGCGAGAGATGAGGAAGGGACTAGGAAAACAGACAGGTGCCAGTCCTGGATGATATTAAACATAATACTAAAGGGTTTAGACTTTATCCTGAATATGCAAAAGGAGATCTTGACTTTTTTAAGCATTAAAGTTTACATATTAGGTAGTTTTCATTTGTACGAAGACTATTTAGGAAGTCAAGTGAGAGAGATGAGGACCTAAACTTAAAATGTTTGAGTGATAGTGATTCAGTCGTGTCTGACTCTTTGAGACCCCATAGACTATAGCCTGCCAGGCTCCTCTGTCCTTGGGATTCTCCAGGCAAGAATACTGGAATGCATTGCTATTTCCTTCTCCAGGTAACATGTTTAGAAGTATGAATCATTAGGTCCTAAGGAACAGTTGGATGGAGGAAGGAATAGTCAAGGATGACTTACCTGTTTCTAATGTGGATGTCTAGATGAATAAGGGAAGAATGCACCATTGAAAGGGATGAATAATTTCCAGTGGGAAGTGTTTTGACTACATCCTTTGTGAGACTAGCATTAGAAGTGAATTTTTTGCCTGCAAAAGAATCGTTTGTGACCTTTTCTCTAAACTGGATTAATGAATGACACTACCTAAAATCCATTGTGTGTACTATATTATTACGATTTTTAAAAACTAAGCAAAACTATTTGCAGGATAATAAACCCATCACCATGACACCTGAGCACTTAGTGAAGATATCTGAAGACTCTTTCTAGAGCCTGCATCCAGACAAATACGATTTGAAAAACTCTATTCAAATTCTTCTTTTCTATCAACATTAGTTTAACAGTGTTGTCTTTTTAACTCATTACTCCAGGAAAGATACAATAGCCAGGCTTATGCAAACATGGTGAAATAAAACTTACAAAACTTGCTCAAAGCAGTTAATTTTCCTGAAGTACCAACTAGACATTTCTATGATCTTGGGGTGATTGTTTCCAATGAAGAAAATCAGATCATCTGAAAGATTTTAGCTGTGTCTACTATGATTATATAGATTGGGCCATAAAATTTGTCCTATGGCTACTGATCTTGAATCCCATAACTTGAATCTGATAGACAGGTATATGCTATCTGCCTATCCATTCATGCTATTACCCTTTATTAGGGAGATAGAAGGTGTTATACAAATGATAAACTCCATATGGAATTGATTAGAAGTATAAATAAAAATGGAAAAGTAAAGTGGCTATAAAGTTCTTTGAAAATTTTAGGTGGTAAAATTATAAAAATAACATTAATAATAGTGCTTACTCTTTTCCAGGCAGTATTCAATGCTGTGCCTCTATGATCTTATTTAATCCTCACTATGATCCCATGGGCTAAGCACTATAACATCAGCTTTACACACAAAGCAGCTGGATTTAGTGAGGTTAAGTAACTCATTTCAAAGAAGCAGTCAATAAGCAGAAGAACTGTGATTTAACTCAAGGGTCAGTGGAAACCCCAAGAATTTAAGAAGAATGGACTTGAACCCAAGTCTTTGTTCCAGATTTGCAGTGTTGAACTGTACCTAAGACTAATCTTAGGGCAATGATATCAGCCTCCAGTAAGCAGGGCAGATACAAAGACATCAAGAAGATGTTTGTTATTTAGCATTCTTTACGAGGTATACACACACACACACACACACACAGATAACAGATGGAGTTTTTTCCTAGGAGATCTGGCAACCCGAAATTCTGACCACTAGTTAGGCCTCAGCATGACAAATGCTGGTCCTAATGTACTAAAAGATAGGATGCTTAAGTGTGATGTTTTCAAAGACTTTGCTTACATAATCTCTAAAAGACCTTTGTAAAATGATCTAGAGCCATGTAGTTACCTCTCACACTCTTAAATTACCAGATAAAATTCTTCATTTAAATTTAAATAATTGCTGAGTATGAAATTTCCAGTGCCCTATAAATATTGGCGTGAAGTGCTCAGTTACTCTGCCATGTCCTACTCTTTGTGACACCATGGACTATAGCCTGCCAGGCTCCTCTGTCCATGGAATTTCTCAGGCAAGAATGCTGGATCAGGTTGCCATTTCCTTCTCCAGGGGATCTTTCCAACCCTGAGATCAAACCTGTGTCTCTTGTGGCTCCTGCACTGTCAGAATCCTCCTGGATTTTTTACCGCTGTGCAACCTAGGAAGCATTACTTATAATTAAACTGTGAATTCATTCTTCTAAGTATATTCAGTGAAATCTAAATACCATAGTGGTTTGATACTGTCACCCACATTGAAATAGATGATCATGTTCTATAATACATGAAAGTTTTGTAATTATCTTTGAATTAATACTTCCTTTCTCACTGTTTTATCCTCATATAACCTATTTTAGCTTTGAAGGTCTCTCATTGATTACCCAATCATTTGTTTTTGTAGCAAATAGATGTATATAAATGGAAATTTCACTATTTAAAAACTTTCCTATACTTACCATACAGTTTATTAGTACAGAATGGTTGAAACATGAATATACAACATGTGGGACGCAATGTAATTGGACAAAATTTTGAACATTTTTACTTTTTAAAAGGGCTTCCCAGGTGACTTTAGTGGTAAAGAACCCATCTGCCAATGCAAGAGACATAAGAGATGTGTGTTTGATCCCTGGGCTGGGAAGATCCCCTGAGAAGGAAATGGCAACCCACTTTAGTATTCTTACCTGGAGGATTTCATGGACAGGGAAACCTGGCAGGCTATAGTCCATAGAGTTGCAAATAGTCAGACATGACTGAAGAGACTTAGCATGCACTTAAAAAAAAAGTAAATGGGAGTTTTTTATCCAATTGTTTCAGATATTCTGTTCATAGACAGATTTCTCAGTACTAGAATGAGACAAAGTTCATCAATTTACTCTTATTTTTTTGTTTGTAAATGTATAAGCACTGGGAAATCTTGTTCACGTGGTTATGTAGAAATGTCATTCAATTAATAATCCTCCTTTTGTGTTAAATGCCAATGTTTATATCAGGACATTAAATAAACAGTTTATTATGCTCTCTTCAGCAGCATATATACTAAAATAAACTATTTAGTGATCTATCAGCTGACAGATTGGTTAAGTCTTCCTCCAATTTTGAAAAACTCAAAAAGCTGAAAACCATCCAACTTGCAACAGATCCGTCATAAACAGAGTCATTTGCTTTCTCAACACCAGCATCACTATTTTCAAATGTCTCTTTGTTTGTCACCCAGTAGTCTTTTATACTCTGGAGCAATGAGCCAAAGAAACTTTTGGATGGATAATGGGTGGTTCTTTCTTTTGCAAAGTGGACAAAGTTATTATGAAGAGGTAGATGGGAAAGAAAAAAAACTATGCTTTTTTCATAAGCATTTTATGGAAGCTGAGAATAAATTAGTGCTTTGAAACCATGTACATCTGCATATGCTCAGAAAGTTTTCAGATACCATCAGAATCTAGGCAACACTTTGAATCCCACTACTTTAGTGCCCATGCTTGTATACATGAAAATCATGGTATTTTGGGTCATATGGGTTGTCTTTATTCCTAAAGATAGCTGAGTACCTAATTAACGTCATTTGAAGTGTGTGTGTATAAGTTGCTTCAGTCATGTCCAACTCTTTGTGACCCTATGGACTGTGGCCCGCCAGACTCCTCTGTCCATGGGATTCTCCAGGCAAGAATACTGGAGTGGGTTTAGGACAACCCATCCTCCTCCAGGGGATGGAACTTGCATCTCTTGCACCTCCTGTATCGCAGGCAGATTCTTTACCACTGAGTCACCTGGGAAGCCCCAGTTTGAAGGGTACCAGTATGTTTTTCTGGATTCTAAAATTCCCCCAAAGCAGTGGTTACTGTTACCCCTCTGAACAAAAACCTCTCAAGTATGGAACTGAAACTGACTGGAAGAAGTAATAGATAGTGTTTACTGAGTATGTATTATGTGCCAGATATTTAAAATTTTTGCGTAAACTAAATACTACTTACAACCCTATGAAGTAGATGCTATTAGCCCTGGTGTACAAATGAGAAAAATTAAGGCACAGAAAAGTTAAATAACTTGCCCCTGGTTTCACCATTAGTTGGTAGAGCTGGCCTCCAAACCAGGCAGTTTGTCTCTGAAAGCTACTAAGCTTAACCACTAGACTAAAAAACTCTCAATATTATTCCTATCTTTACACACTAGATTTCTTGGGTTAATTTTCTAGACATACTTTGGGGCTTTGAGAATAAGGGGCAGAGGACAGACCTGGATTTGGGTGTTTGTTTTTTGGAGGGAACTATAGGTAATGCTACAAAATGCAAGTCTGAGTGCAGTCTTTCAGTAAGGGCTGTGGACAACTAAATGGATGACTGAAGGTATTGAGTCTTGGGAAGGGAAGACAGGGGTTCAGAACCAGGGAAAGCAGACTTCAGAGAGAAAAAAGAGACAATGACTTTGTCATAATGGTTCTCTGCCTAGCCCCACCGGGAATTTGTTAAGCTAAGAGAGTAATGGTCCATTTGGTCAGTGACAGATGTTGAATATCTTGTGCATCTAGCTGCATATGGGAAACCTACAGGAAAGCCTGTAATGCTAGTTACTTCATTCACTGGACACTTGCTTAGTGATTGCAGCCCCTGTGCATAGACAGTAGCATACTCAAGATGTGCAAAAAAAAAAAAATCAGGATTATAAATGCCTTAGATCATAAAGTGTGATAATCACGGTAAATTCCTAAATCAGGAATGTTTCTGTCTTAATTTCACACTGTTCCATTCTACTTGCCAGGAGCAAGTTTAAAACAAGCCAGGAAGGACCTAGTTAGATTAGATCACCTCATACTTTGGGGTGAATACTGAAAAACACAAACCTTAGGGCATGCCTTGGAGGTCAGAAAGTCAGCATTTGTGAGAACGAGAGAAGAAACAATTCCCAAGGTCTTGGCAGGAAATGTTTCGGCCATCTGGAATCACAGTTCTGCTGTTGCTGCACTGTATTTAACCCTTTATTAAAGTGTGGCTATTGTTTAGATGGAAAAAAAGATAAGCAGACAAATTAGCAACTGACCAGGGAGACTTGTGGGTTAGCATTTGAGTTTGTACCTGGAAAGAAACGAGAGGTTTGACAAGCTGCCTTCACGTTCCCTGCTCTTTGTTCCTGGAAACCTCTTTTTGAGGGCCAGAATATTATAACAAGATTTTCTGATAAAGAGCCATCAAAGTCAAAGAACCAGAATAGATGATTAAATGTTAAACCCACCTAGAAAGTACATCAAGTAAGAAGGAATTCTTGCCTTTATTGGTAACTAAACTGAAATCCTTGAAAGTCTAGAAAACCCCAAGTTAACCTAATTATCCCTGGTCATTGTGTACCCTTCTGTAAAACTTGGCAGAGGATTTAGGACAACACTAAAGTGAGTCTTAATCCATATGTTCTAAATATGAGTCAACTGTGACAAAGCTGTCAAAACCCTAACTGTCTTATTCTGGGCACAGGACCAAAATAAGGAGAACGACAGCATTGTATACCATGAAACAGTCAAGCCATTTGTTAAATGTTCGGTTTCCCTCTGGAATTTACATTTTAAGAGGGATATTGATCAATTGGGGGCATCCCAGGTGGTACAGTGGTAAAGAATCTGCCTGCCAATGCAGGAGACACAGGTTTGATCCCTGGGTCTGGAAGATCCCCTGGAGGAGGAAATGGCAACCCACTCCAGTATTCTTGCCTGGAAAATTCCATGAATAGAGGAACCTGGTAGGCTATAGTCCATAGGGTCACAAAGAGTTGGACACAGCTGATCACACAAGCACACACATTGATCAATTGGAGCATATATAAAGGAATAGAACGATAATGATAGGGTCTTGGAAACAATGCACAGAAGAAACAGCTAATGACTAATGAGAAAACTTGATCTGGAAAGAGAAAAAGGAAGAATGCATATGGTTTCATGTTTGAAGGAATGTCATGTGGGAAAGGGGACAGACTCATTTGTGTTGACCTATATAGCAGGCAGATAGGAAAGATTTAGAGGCGGATTTAAAGACATGTTTGGAAAGAATTATCTTATAATTCAAACTTTTCAATTGTGGATTGGGTTGTCTAGTGAAGTAATAGGCTGGAGATGATCAAGGATAAGCTGTCATGGATATTACAGAATATTGCAGGGGTCCCTGCACTGGGTGACTTACATAGCACTGGCTCTCGAAACCTGGAACCTCTGCCTTCAAACCATTTATTTCTGACACAGATTTTTTTAATGAAAATTGCACTTGGAAATTCACTGTGTTTTTCTCTTTTACCTTAAAGATAAGCCCACTGCATGAGCCAAGTAAATCTTCTTGCTTATTGGGTTACACTTACTTATTAGAGAATATGAATATGGTTTGCAAATTAGCCTTCTATGGAAGGTGGGGGAGATATTATCTAAATTTGAATCACCTGTCATACTACATTCCAGGGTCCAAAGACTTCACAGTGAGCAAAAGGAAGTGGTTGATACTTTTCTTCAAAAAGATTTTTTTTCTATTTGATGGTTGGAAACATTCCTGCTCTGTGAAAGGATAATAAACTTTTAATACCCCTTTGCACACCAATATTCTATATTAAAAATATGTCTAGACTTCCCCTGAAGAGAAAAAGTTAAAATTTTACATAACTTCCTTCTCCTTCTGCCTCTGTAACTCAGCTTGCCCCTTGCAAAGTCTAGATCACGTAGGTCAGGTAGTCTCAGAAAGTGGGGACTTGTAATACTAGGAACTGGAGTTTATCTCACTCACCTTGTCCCGCTCTTCGCAATTGCCCAGCCCCTGCAAACCTGCTTAATCATGCCTGTCCAGGCCAGGCATCCCCCTCTCCATCTTGACTGCTATTCCCATGCGTGAGAAACCCAGCCTATTAACAGCTAGTGCTGCCCACTACAGCCTGTCTATAAAAACTCTGTAATCCCTTTGTTCAGGACTCAGAGTTTGGAGTGTTAACTCCTTTGGGCCCACCAGCGTAAAAAAAAAGTTAGAATTCTCTAACTCTCAGAGTGTGGTGCTTGGTTTCTCAAGTACTGGTTTCTGTAACACCCCTAACTAATTCAGATTTTATAACATGATACTAGCTAATGATTCAGGTTTACTAGCACCTTATAAATGATTAGTTTTTTTAAGGAAAACTTTATATACTATTATTCTTCAAAATATTTTATGGCATATGCATTTATTCACTTTTATATATTCATAAAATGTTTATTATCCTATTACATCTAGAAATACAGGAATGAACAAGACAAAAAATTCCCCTGTTTTTTGGGAACTTAGATTCTAGATGAGAGGTAACAGAAGAAAAACGAAGTCCTTAAGAAACAACATGCAGAAAAGTGAATGGATAGATATATACATTGATACATGTGCTTAGCTAGTTTTAAATGCTACATAAAGAGTATAACAGCAGCAGTGTAAGGATTGCTAACTGAGTATGTGCTCATGTTTCCTGCAAAAGTTAATGTTTGACTTGCTGCTGCTGCTAAGTCGCTTCAGTCGTTTCCGACTCTGTGCGACCCCATAGACGGCAGCCCACCAGGCTCCCCCATCCCTGGGATTCTCAAGGCAAGAACACTGGAGTGGGTTGCCATTTCCTTCTCCAATGGATGAAAGTGAAAAGTGAAAGTGAAGTCACTCAGTCATGTCTGACTCTTAGCGACCCCATGGACTGGAGCCTACCAGGCTCCTCCATCCATGGGATTTTCCAGGCAAGAGTACTGGAGTGGGGTGCCATTGCCTTCTCCATGTTTGACTTGAGACCTAAATAAACAGAGAAAGTGAAAGTCACTCAGTCATATCCAACTCTTTGTGACCCCATGGACTGTAGCCCACAAAGCTCCTCTGTCCATAGGATTCTCCAGGCAAGAATACTGGAGTGGGTAGTCGTTCTCATCTCCAGGGGATCTTCCCAACCCAGGGATCGAACCTGGGTCTCCTGCATTGCACATGGATTCTTTACCATCTGAGCCACAAAAACCATGTGAAAATACGGAGAGGACCTTTCTAGGCAAGTGAGCAGCAAGTGCAAAGACACTGTGGTGAGAAGGAGACTGACTTGTTGAGGAAAAGCAAGACCACGGTGACCAGAGGATAGTGCCTTGAAAGGGAAGATAGTGGCAGAAGAAGCAAGAAGGTACAGGGGAGCCTGAAGACTTGCAGGCTTTTGAAATAAATTTAGGGTTTATTTCAAGCACATTTAAAGTTATTAAGAGAGTTTTAAGGAAGGAATTATGTAATACAATGAGATATTCTTTTTGAAAGAATCTTTTGGCTTCTGTGTAGCAAGTAGATGGGAAGAAGGTGAGAGCCAGAACAAGGTATATTAGGCCACCATGCAAACATGTAAAAATAAAAATAAGCTCCCCAAGTGAATGTTAGACCAGTTGTTAACAAGAACTATCATAATATTGTCCTCATAGAATAAATAAATATTTATTGATGAGTTAAGTGTCTGGGACTGAAGCCAAGCTCCTTGTTCTTTCCATGAATTGTGCCTTTTTATTTGGCTCCCGGGTAATGAAATTACAAGCGCTATGTACATTCATATTTTGGAAGACTTAAGGCAGAGAGCTGCTGCCTTTGAGAGGACATATGTTCAAAATTGGAACACGTATATCTCCAACAGATAGCTGTTTAACTGAAGGAAAATCCATGGATACAGAGGAGATAGAAGAGGTCGGTGGAAAGCAAAGCAGAAAGACACTTAAGGGTCATGGTCCCTTTAGCCCCCTGATGCTAACAATGCTTATGTTGCTCTAATTATTTAGCCTCAAGGCAGCTTCTGTGTCCTGTCATAACATTGCCTCCAGGTTCTCTGTACCTCTTCTAAAGGCTCTATGCTGACTGGTTGGCTTTGAGCTTCACAGCAGGCTTAATCCAGTGCTTCTTGCCAGAGCAATGGTTTTCAAGTTCTAGCATGTGTCAGCATCACCTGCAGGTTTGTTAAAACACAGACTACTGGACTCCACCCCTAGAATTTCTGGTTCAGCAGGTGGGTCCCAGGAACCAACATTTCTGTGCATTTCCAGGTAATACTGATGCTCAAGGTCTAGAAATCATGCTTTGAGAATCTCTAGCCTTTAGGCGTAGAGTGTAGGTGAGGAATGAGATAGAGAATGACAGTGATTAGAGAAAACCCCTGTTTACAACACCTGTGCAATAGATACATATAAGATAAAACCAAATTAACTTGAACCTCAAAGGTATCTTAATTGGGGAAAATGTCAAAAGGAGGAATTACAGCTGAGAGAATGGAATACAGCTGGAAGAACGGTTTTACTCTTTGCTTGAAGATGGTAGCGGAGCTGAGAGCTTAGGGTTCGCGAATAATTGCATGGAATCAAACTGCCCATGAACAGTATGAAAAGGCAAAATGATAGGATACTGAAAGAGGAACTCCCCAGGTCAGTAGGTGCCCAATATGCTACTGGAGATCAGTGGAGAAATAACTCCAGAAAGAATGCAGGGATGGAGCCAAAGCAAAAACAATACCCAGTTGACTCACTGGAAAAGACTCTGATGCTGGGACGGATTGGGGGCAGGAGGAGAAGGGGACGACAGAGGATGAGATGGCTGGATGGCATCACTGACTCGATGGACGTGAGTCTGGGTGAACTCCGGGAGTTGGTGATGGACAGGGCGGCCTGGCGTGCTGTGATTCATGGGGTCGCAAAGAGTTGGACATGACTGAGTGATTGAACTGAACTGAACTTGAGTTAGAAATGTTAGGATCATCTCTCTCTTTCCTCTAGCCCAGTATTCATTGAAACAGTTTTTTTTTAAGCCTTTTTATTTTGTACTGAGGTATAGCCAATTAACAATGTTATGATAGTTGCAGCGATAGTTTCAGGTAAAAAGCTAAGAGACTCAGCCTTATGTATACATTGTCTATTCTTCCCCAAATTCCCCTCCCATCTAGGCTGCCATGTAACATTGAGCAGTGTTCCCTGTGCTATATAGTAGGTCTTTGTTGGTTATCAGTTTTATATAGCAGTGTGTACCTATCCATCCCAAACTCCCTAACTATCCCTTCCCCACACCCTTTCCTCTAGCAGCCATAAGTACCACATCTCTTTTTATCCATTCCTTTGTCTGAGGACATCTAGTTTGCTTTTGGAAAACACTGATGCTTGGATTCCATGCACAGAAATTCTGATTTAACAGGTTGAGGATGTAACCTGAGCATCAGAATATTAAAGTGCTTTCCAGGTCATTGTATAGCCGTGTTCCAGCTTCTGCCTCTTTCTGTTTGCAATCACTGGCTGTCTTTACTCTGGTCCAATTCTTCATTTCCCAATGAGGAACAAGGTTGGCTTAGTCCTACTATTATTATTCATCACTGTCAGCCTAAGAATAGGAAAAAACAGCCAGAAAGAGGAATTCAGGTGCAACTGGACCAGCTGGATCAGAAGTGACTCTCAGTTAGTGGCTCTAGAAAGTAAGATATTTTTAGATATTGGAGGAGGGGTCATTTAAAAAAAAAAAAAACCTCTATACAATTAACTGTTTAAATTATCATTTTATAAAAAATGATAGCAGTTTATGCTGTATAACACAGGGAGCCCAGCCCGGTGCTCTGTGATGACCTAGAGGGGTTGGATGGGAAAGGGGGGAGGGAGGCTCAAGAGAGAAGGGATATATATATGTATTGTTGTTGTTGTTTAGTCATTAAGTTGTGTCCAACTCTGCTACCCTATAGACTGCAGCATGCCAGGCTTCCCTGTCCTTCACTATTTCCTAGAGTTTGTGAAAACTCATCTCCATTGAGTTGGTGATGCTATCTAATCATCTCATCCTCTGTCACCCTCTTCTCTCACCCTCAATCTTTCCCAGCATCAGGGTCTTTTCCAGTGAGTCAGCTCTTCACATCAGGTGGCTTCAACTTTAGCATCTTTCCTTCCAATGAATATTCAGGACTGGTTTCCTTTCGGATTGACTGGTTTGATCTCCTTGTTGTCCAAGGGACTTTGATGAGTCTTCTCTAGCACCACAGTTTGAAAGCATCAGTTCTTAGGCACTCAGCCTTGTTTATGGTCCAACTCTCACATCCATACATGACTACTGGAAAAACCATAGCTTTGACTAGACAGACCTTTGTTGGCAAAGTGATGTCTCTGCTTTTATACTTATGGCTGATTTCTGTTTAGTCGCTCAGTCGTGTCTAACTCTTTGTGACCCTGTCCATGGAATTTTTCAGGCAAGGATACTGGAGTAGGTTGCCATTTCCTCCTCCAGGGGGTCTTCCTGTCCCAGGGATTGAAACCATCTCTTCTGTGTCTCCTGCATTGCAGGAAGATTCTTTACCCATTGAGCTATCACATTGTTCTATGGAAAAAACCATCACAACATTGTAAAGCAATTACACTCCAATTAAGAATTTTTTTTAAATGATAGGAGCTTAGAATTCTTTCAAAAGTAATTACTTAGTTCTTTGGCCCATTTTTTGATTGGGTCATTTATTTTTTTGGAATTGAGCTGCAGGAGTTGCTTATATATTTTTTTTAAATTAGTTGTTTGTCAGTTGCTTCATTTGCTATTATTTTCTCCCATTCTGAAGGCTGTCTTTTCACCTTGCTTATAGTTTCCTTTGTTGTTCAGAAGCTTTTAATTTTAATTAGGTCCCATTTGTTTATTTTTGCTTTTATTTCCACTATTCTGGGAGGTGGGTCATAGAGGATCCTGCTGTGATTTTTGCCGGAGAGTGTTTTGCCTATGTTCTCTAGGAGTTTTATAGTTTCTGGTCTTACGCTTAGATCTTTAATCCATTTTGAGTTTATTTTTGTGTATGGTGTTAGAAAGTGTTCTAGTTTCATTCTTTTACAAGTGGTTGACCAGTTTTCCCAGCACCACTTGTTAAAGAGATTGTCTTTTCTCCATTGTATATTCTTGCCTCCTTTGTCAAAGATAAGGTGTCCATAGGTGCGTGGATTTATCTCTGGGCTTTCTATTTTGTTCCATTGATCTGTATAGAGACATTTCTCCAATGAAGACATACAGATGGCTAACAAACACACGACAAGATGCTAACATCACTCATTATCAGAGAAATACAAATCAAAACCACAATGAGGTACCATTTCATGCCAGTCAGAATGGCTGCGATCCAAAAGTCAACAAGCAATAAATGCTGGAGGTGTAAAACCCTCTTACACTGTTGGTGGGAATGCAAACTAGTACAGCCACTATGGAGAACAGTGTGGAGATTCCTTAAAAAACTGGAAATAGAACTGCCTTATGACCCAGCAATCCCACTGCTGGGCATACACACTGAGGAAACCAGAATTGAAAGAGACACGTGTACCCCAATGTTCATCACAGCACTGTTTATAATAGCCAGGACATGGAAGCAACCTAGATGTCCATCAGCAGATGAATGGGTCAGAAAGCCGTGGTACGTATACACAATGGAATGTTACTCAGCCATTAAAAAGAATACATTTGAATCAGTCCTAATGATGTGGATGAAACTGGAGCCTATTATTCAGAGTGAAGTAAGCCAGAAATAAAAACACAAATACAGTATACTAACGCATATATATGGAATTTAGAAAGATGGTAACAATAACCCTGTATACGGAGACAGCAAAAGAGACACAGATGCATAGAACAGTCTTTTGGACTCTGTGGGAGAGGGAGAGGGTGGGATGACTTGGGAGAATGGCACTGAAACATGTATAATATCATATGTGAAAAGAATCGCCAGTCCAGGTTCGATGCAGGATACAGGATGCTTGGGGCTGGTGCACTGGGATGACCCAGAGGGATGGTACGGGGAGGGAGGTGGGAGAGGGGTTCAGGATGGGGAACACATGTATTCCCATGGTGGATTCATGCTCATGTATGGCAAAACCAATACAATATTGTAATTAGCCTCCAATTAAAATAAATTAAATTAAAAAATATAAAAGTAATTATTTTCTGGTCTTAACATAGGTCATTAAAAAATTTTTTTTTCAGTTGCCTTTGAGGCCCTGTTTTCGGGTGTATTCTTAACTTATTGTAATAGAAAGCATTTGGTTTTCTTCCCCCTGTGTCACCACTTTTTCTAGCAAACCATTTGTAGCATTTATATGTTATTAGTCTATCCTTGTCAGATTTCAGGCAACCTGAGAGATGGAAGGAAGGGGATAACAGGGAATCATCAAGACCTGGAAGCCCTCGTGGACTTAGGCTGTGGTTAGGGTGCTTGCTAGAAATACACCAGAGAATGGAGGGTGAGTCATCACTAAGCTAAAACATGTTAGCTAGATAGCCATCAGAAGGATTTCCTGTTTGCCTCTGTGGGATGCAAATGAGAAATTCATCTTTTTGTCTGATTTTACCCATTTTTATTGCAAATGACTCCATAGATGGGAGGTCTCTTAGCCCTCTATCAGAAGGCTCTTGCCCTGTTCACCCAAATACAGAAAGAAAGATGGGCCTTAGGATCATCCTTGATTGAGTCACTCTTAATGGATGAGTTTGACACAAGAAACTTTCCCCTTGAGTGGAGAAAATTGCCAGGCCTCCCCCATGGGGAACCTGGACTGGGAAAGACTGCTTTGTGCCCTTCTGCTGGGTCCTGCAGTCCCCAGAGGTTAGCAGTGGGGGAGAGAAGAGCACAGTTAGTTGCAAAAAAGACAGAGTCAATGCCACATTCAGAGATGCAGCTTTCTGAGCCCCACAGAGTACTGTGTCATTAAGATTCAGATCACACAGATTTCTCTGTCCAACATGCCTCAGAAATACATCAGATTTATTGATCTATCCTGGAAAAATGAGATGATTTAGACTGCTATTGACTTTTCAAATGAGATTCATATGCCATAAAAATCAGTTTTAAAGTGTACAGATAGTTTTTAGTATTTTCATCAAGTTGTGCAAGTATCAGTGCTATAATTCCAAAATATTTTCATCACCCTCTAAAGAAACTCCCATTCTCTCTCCCCCACACTCCCAGGAAACCACTAATATACTTTCTCTCCCTGTGGATTTGCCTAGTGTGGAAATGTCATACACATAGAATTGTACAACCTGTAGCCTTTCGTAACTTTTGTAACTGGTTTCTTTGGCTTAGCTTGAGATGTTTTCAAGGATCGTCTGTATTGCAGCATGTATCAGTATTTCATTCCTTTTATGGCTAAGTAATAATCCATTGAAGGATATACCACATTTTATTTATTCACACATCATTTAATGAACATTTTGCTACCATTTTTTGGCCATTATGTGTAATGCTGCCATGAATATTTGTGTACACATTTTGTATGTTTTCCTTTCTCTTGGGCATACATTAGAAGTGTAATTGCAAGAGTATATGGTTACTCTATGTTTCATTTTTGAGGAACTCAGACTATTTTCCAAAGTGGCTGTACCCTTTCACATCCCACTAGCAATGTCTGAGAGCTCTAGTTTCTCCACATCCTTGCCAACCCTGGTCGCTACTGCGTGTTTTAGATTATAACCATCTTAGTATATGTGGAAGTGGCAGCCAAGTGTGGTTTTGATGGCATTTCATTAATGACAGATGATGTTGAACTTGTTTATATATCTTTAGAGAAATGTCCACTTAAATTCTTTGTCTGTTTTTAAATTGAGTTCTTTTTATTGTTGAGTTGTAAGTCTTCTTTATATATTCTGGGTGCAGGTATCTTGTAGTATCTGCAAATATGTTCTCTCATTCTGTGACTTGTACTCTCAATTTCTTGGTGGTATTATTTGCAGCACAAAGTGTTTCTTTTTTTTTTTTCACTTTTGATGTAGTCCCTTTTTTCTTCCTCTCTTCCTTTGTCACTTGTGATCTTGATGTCATATCTAAGAATCTACTTTCTAACCCGAAGTCATGAAGATTTAATTCAATTTTTGGTCTAGGAGTTTTGTTTTCACTTTGACATGTGAGTATATGATCTGCTTTAAGTTAATTTTCGATGTATAATGTGAGTTAAAGATCACATTCATTCTTTTTGCTGAAAATCTATCTACTACAAATGTATTGATTTATACGTGGGTCCTTTGCATTTCTGTATAATTTTTAGGGTTAGCTTGTCAATTAATGTCTTTTTTTTTTTTTTTGCATTTCTTTTCCATGGGGATGGTCTTGATCCCTGTCTCCTGTACAATGTCATGAACCTCAGTCCATAGTTCATCAGGCACTTTATCTATCAGATCTAGGCCCTTAAATCTATTTCTCACTTCCACTGTATAATCATAAGGGATTTGATTTAGGTCATACCTGAATGGTCTAGTGGTTTTCCCTACTTTCTTCAAGTGAAAAAGTTGGCTTAAAGCTCAACATTCAGAAAACGAAGATCATGGCATCCAGTCCCATCACTTCATGGGAAATAGATGGGGAAACAGTGGAAACAGTGGCAGACTTTATTTTTTTGGGCTCCAAAATCACTGCAGATGGTGACTGCAGCCATGAAATTAAAAAACGCTTACTCCTTGCAAGGAAAGTTATGACCAACCTAGGTAGCATATTCAAAAGCAGAGACATTACTTTGCCAACAAAGGTTCGTCTAGTCAAGGCTATGGTTTTTCCTGTGG
>NW_011494861.1:601930-623112 GCF_000754665.1 Bison bison bison
AAAGGTTCGTCTAGTCAAGGCTATGGTTTTTCCTGTGGTCATGTATGGATGTGAGAGTTGGACTGTGAAGAAGGCTGAGCGCCGAAGAATTGATGCTTTTGAACTGTGGTGTTGAAGAAGACTCTTGAGAGTCCCTTGGACTGCAAGGAGATCCAACCAGTCCATTCGGAAGGAGATCAGCCCTGGATTTCTTTGGAAGGAATGATGCTAAAGCTGAAACTCCAGTAGTTTGTCCACCTCATGTGAAGAGGTGGACTCATTGGAAAAGACTTTGATGCTGGGAGGGATTGGGGGCAGGAGGAGAAGTTGGTGATGGACAGGGAGGCCTGGCGTGCTGCGATTCATGGGGTCACAAAGAGTCGGACACAACTGAGTGACTGAACTGAACTGAACTGTCAACTAATGCAAAAAAGGAGCTGAAATTTTAATAATTCTTTGCTTTTTCTCTTTGCTACCATATCTCTCTGATGCTTTGAAAATGATTTTTTTGTAATGTATCCAACATTTCCTAATTTTCACCATGAGGCCTTTGTCTTGCCTTGATCTACTACATCCTTCTTAAAAGTAAAACTTCTCAGCTTATTTTTGTGGCTATATTGGTATCTCTCACATACAATGATCTTGATATAGGAGTGTTTGCATTTAAAATATAAATATGCCCTATATTTGAGTCATGTGTCTTCATCTAGAATGTGAAAATATATGTCTCTTCTACATTTACTTCTTGTAGGGAAGCCTTTTTTACTGCTTTTTCCTGACAGATATAACCATGAATGACATTTCTTCTTCTCATTTACACATATGATTTAATCATTTTTCATTTTTGCTATTCTTTGGGTCATAAAATCCCTATCTTTCTGACTATCAGAAATAATCAGTTTTTTCTCAGTAGGAAAAAGAAGTTAGAGGAAATGAAGTTTTGAAAGGGGAGCAGTTGCTAGTTTCAGGTTCTGAATGTCATTCTCATTCTGAGAGTAAGATTTCTTAAGCCTTAGGTTTCCTTCTATTCTCCCCACAATGAAAGAACTGCAATTCAACAGCAATCTTTGCATGATGCTATTTAATGTGTACAGAGCTGTCCCTGAGTCCTTCCAACCATGTGATCACCCTCAAACATATTTTTCAAACATAATTTTTAAACATAGTTTTAAATAGGCTAAATTCTAGAAAACTACAGAAGGAACAATCTCACACTTATTTTCTATGGTTCTTTTATTCAAGCTTCCCTTTTGAATTCAAGTATTTTCCCCACAATTTTACTGATAAAATCAAATGTAGCTAATATGTTTAAATAGTAGGCTTGTTAAATTATCAAATTATTTTTAAACTTATTCATTTAATGGTTTGTTGACATGTACATGCTTTATTTCAACAAATGTTTATTGAGTTCTGGATCCCGAGATACTTGTGATTCAAAGATGAATAAAATTTAGATCATGCCTGTGAGGAGTTAAAAATTTAGTGGGAGTGGGGAGAAATAGACAAAAAACATACAATTTTAAAATAATTTAGTGAACTCAATGATAGTACAAGGTGTTGTGGATCACTGACGAAGGACAGGAGTTGTTGTTGTTCAGTCACTTAGTTGAGTCTGACTCTTTGCAACCCCACGGACTGCAGCAAGCTAGCTTTCTCTGTCCTTCACTATCTCCTGGAGTTTGCTCAAATTCATATCCATTGAGTCATCTCATCCTCTGCAGTCCCCTTTTCCTCCTACCTTCAATCTTTCCCAGCATCAGGGTCTTTTCCAATGCTCTGGCTCTTCACATCAGGTGGCCAAAGTATTGGAGCTTCAGCTTCAGCATCAGTCTTTTCAATGAATATTCAGAGTTGATTTCCTTTAAGATTGACTAGTTTGATCTCCTTGCAGTCCAAGGGATTCTCAAGAGTCTTTTCCAACACCACAGTTCAAAACCATCAATTCCTCAGTGCTCAGCCTTCTTTGACTACTAGAAAAATTATAGCTTTGACTATAGGGCAATTTTAAAATAATTCAATGAAGTCAGTGATAGTACAAGGTGTTGTGGATCACTGAAGAAGGACAGGAGTACTAAGGTGAAAAGAGAACCATGAGGCATTAAGGCCTTGGAAGGAGAGGAAGGTAAAAGCAAGAAAGGACCAGAATATTCTTGGTGGTAAAACTTAAGGGGAAGTAGATTCTGTTATCCTTAGATGGATACCTAGTGAAAGCTCAGTCATGGTAAAAAGGAACATCATCCCTTATTTTTTCACCTACTTCACAAAATTGTCTTGGAACCATTCAGTAGTCAGGTTTCTCTTTTTCTCTGATCAGTTCATGGGGCTTCCTTGACAGCTCAGTTGGTAAAGAATCCTCCTGCAATGCAGGAGGCCCTGGTTCGATTCCTGGGTCAAGAAGATCCACTGGAGAAGGGATAGGCTACCCATTCCAGTATTCTTGGGCTTCCCTTGTGTCTCAGCTGGTAAAGAATCCGCCTGCAATGCTGGAGGTCTGGGTTCAATCCCTAGGTTGGAAAGATCCCCTGGAGAAGGGAAAGGCTATCCACTCCAGTATTCTGGTCTGGAGAATTCCATGGACTGTATAGTCCACAGGGTCACACAGAGTTGGACACAACTGAGTGACTTTTACTTTCCCAGTTCAGTTACAAATTCTCTGATGCAGAAGATTCCTTGTCTGGGCAATGCATAGCTTATAATTAACAACCAATTATTGTACTCAAAAAGAAGGAAGGAAGGATGTCACTGCACTTCACTGAAGACCTCTAATCTTACCTTCTCAGTGAGTTTTATTTCCTTTCTGCCACTAGAGGGAAATGTCAACATTTTTTTTTTTCTTCCTATCACCAGAGGAAATCTTCCTGAAGAAAAGGCCCCATACAGCTGGAGCCTATTTCTCCTGGAGAATTTTCAACATGAATCACTGTTCATACTTTATCCAGCTAGGTTCTTGGAACATAAACTAGCATCTTAATAATGGAAGAAATATCACCAAATAACATAGCTCCATTTTAACTGTTCTCGTTATTTTCTCTTTTCAGTCCTTAGAAACCAAATTCTATTGTAGCTGCACCCTTTGTGTGTGCACATTGACACTCACACATGTACATACACACACACTCCATGTTGCAGGCTTGCAAGGAGGTATTTTCTCACTTTGTACTTTAATCTCTTCTCAGATAAGACTGAGAACTCTGAGGGAAAGAATGCACATTTTCTTCCCCAGATATTCTTACTTAAAATGAACACATTTAAAAATATGTTTAATATTTTATCATATGAGGTCCCTTAATCATAAAATATGATGTCCCTCCTAAGTTTTAGGAGGGACATCAGGATGGCCAAGGGGTCTAAAGTGAAAGTGAAGTCAGTTGTGTCCAACTCTTTGCAACCCCATGGACTGTAGCCTACCAGGCTCCTCCATCCGTGGGATTTTCCAAGCAAGAATACTGGAGGGGGTTGCCATTGCCTTCTCCAGGAGATCTTCCCCACCCAGGGACTGAACCCAGGTCTCCAGCATTGAAGGCAGATGCTTTACCATCTGAGCCACCAGGGAAATACTTGTTGTTCAGTTGCTAAGTCATATCCAACTCTTTACAACCTGATAGAGTGCAGCACACCAGGCTTCCTTGTCCGTCACTATCTCCTGGAGTTTGCTCAAACTCATGTCCATTGAGTCTATGATGCCATCCAGCCATCTCAATAAATATAAATAAAGCAATGAAGAACTCCTACTTTGGTAGAAAACAGGAATTTAAATTTAAATTTTTTGGTAACCAAAAAAGAAGATCATATTGGTGGTATGTCAACATCACTAGGGGGCGTCCTCATGGCTCAGATTGTAAAGAATCTGTCTGCAATGTGGGAAGGTTCGATTCCTGGGTCTGGAAGATTCTCTGGAGAAGGGAATGGCAACCTACTCTAGTATTCTTACCTGGAGAATCCCATGGACAGAGGAAGATGGCCAGATACAGTCCATGGGGTCTCAAAGAGTTGGACACAACTGAGTGACTAACACTTTCAACATCACTAGAGACCTGAAGGAAGTGAAATGCCAGAAAGGTCAACGTGTTTACTTTTTCCCTACCATTAATGAAAATTTGCTATTTGCTAGACACTGGTCTAAGATTACATGCATTATTTTAATCTTAAATACCACCCTATGAAGTAAGTAATAATACCACCCCATTCAGGCTGGATGAAACACAGGCTGGAATCAAGATTGCTGGGAGAAATATCAATAACCTCAGATACACAGATGACACCTCCCTTATGGCAGAAAGCAAAGAGGAACTAAAGATCCTCTTGATGAAAGTGAAAGAGGAGAGTAAAAATCTGGCTTAAAATTCAATTCAAAAAACTAAGATCATGGCATCCAGTCCCATCACTTCATGGCAAATAGATGGGGACATGATGGAAACTGTGACAGACTTTATTTTCTTGGGCTCCAAAATCACTACAGATGGTGACTGCAGCCATGAAATTAAAAGACGCTTTCTCCTTGGAAGAAAAGCTATGGCCAATCTAGAAAGCATATTAAAAAGCAGAGACATTACTTTGCCAACAAAGGTCCATCTAGTTAAAGCTATGGTTTTTCTAGTAGTCATGTATGGATGCGAGAATTGGACCATAAAGAAAGCTGAGCACTGAAGAATTGATGCTTTTGAACTGTGGTGTTGGAGAAGACTCTGAGGGTCCCTTGGACAGCAAGGAGATCAAACCAGTCAATCCTAAAAGAAATCAGTCCTGAATATTCATTGGAAGGACTGATGCTGAAACTCCAATACTTTGGCCACCTGATGTGAAAAACTAACTCATTTGAAAAGACCCTGATGCTGGGAAAGATTGAAGGCAGAAGAAGGGGACAACAGAGGATGAGATGTTTAGATGGCATCACTGACTCCATGGACATGAGTTTGAGCAAGCTCTGGGAGTTGGTGATGGACAGGGAAGTCTGGCATGCTACAGTCCATGGGGTTGCAAAGAGTTGGACATGACTCAGTGACTAAACTGAACTGATGAATTGCGTATTATATGTCCCTTGGGACTGAGCTTAACTATATTAAGGTAACTTAGGTAAGTTTCCACAGCTAGTAATGTGAAGACCTGAGATCTGAACTCAATTTTCTTTTCTTTCTCTCTGATGTATTGCCTTCTATTTATAAACAAAGTTCTAGACCTAAATCAAAGGGATCTCTGACTGTACTGCCAAAGTGCTCCCAACAGAATCCCTTTCCCTTTACTCCAATGGGTAGAGATAGAGGATGGGAAAATTAGGCCAGTATTTCCAGTGTTGGTCCATCCTATAACCTGTTAGACTCAGACTTTGCCTATGATATGGTCAAAACAATCAGTGACTTAAAGTTCCGGGCCTCAGTTTTCTAATCCATAGACTAGGCTTAATGATTCCCATAAACTGGACTGCTGTTAGGTGCAACCTAGAGAATTTATGTAAAACTCTAGGACAGTTCCTTACTCTACCGTCATGTGCCCCCAGATACACACTCCTTCAGACAAGCTGCAAAAGATGATCTCCAAGTCGTTTGTATAGAATTCTCATGGGACCCAATCAAAATTCAGATTTCTGAGTCAATTAAAGTAAAATACAGTATAGAGCTTCCTCAAAAAATTGAAAAATAGAACTACCATATAATCCAGCAATTCTACTCTTGGATATATAGCCTGAAGAAATAAAAACACCAGTTCGAATATGTACATCCACCCCAATGATCACAGCAGCTGTATTTATATTTGCTAAGAGGTGTGTGTTAGTCGCTTAGTTGTGTCCAACACTTTGCGACCCCATGGACTATAGCCTGCCAGGCTTCTCTGTCCTTGGGGATTCTCCAGGCAAGAATACTGGAGTAGCATGTCATTTCCTTCTCCAGGGGATCTTCCTGACCCAGGGATTGAACCAGGGTCTCCTGCATTACAGGCAGATTCTTTACCATATGAGCTACAGGGAAGTCCTATAATTGCTAAGATATGGAAGCAAATAAAGTGCCCATCAACAGATAAATGGGTAAAGAAGACATGGTATGTGTGTGTGTGTATATATATATGTGTGTGTGTGTATGTATGTATATATTCAATAGAATATTATTCAGCCATAAAAATGAAATTTTGCCATTTGCAACAACATGGATGGACTCAGAAGGCATTATGCTAAGTGAAATATGTCAGACAGGGGAAGACAAATACTGTATGACATTACTTATATGTGGAATCTAAAAAAATAACAAACTAAATGAATAATAATAATTAAAAAAGAAGCAGACTCACAGGTATAGAGAATAAACTAGAAGTTACCAGTGGGGGGAGGGAAGGGGAAGGGACAGTATGGGAATAGGAGGGAAAAGGGTTATTAAATGAAATCATATGTGTGAAACTTTTGAAAATTGTTAAGCACTATAGAATTTAAAGAATATTTCATTCAATAAAATAAGAAGGGTAAAATAAAGTTCCAAGGCTTCTCCATTTAGGTTTAGATAATTCATAAAAAAGGCCTAATTCAGTAAACAGCAAGTACTTTAAACTAGAAATTGATATAATCCTCCCTGTCTCTTAAAACACTATTTTTCCCTTCCTTACTACTGTTGGTTGCTCTCTCATAACTACAACATTCTTCATTTTACAGTTTGGTGGTGATTTTTTTTTAAAGATTAGTTCTCAAGTTTTTCCCATCATTTCTCAAGATGGAAATTCTTCAGTTTGAGGGTATCATTATTGTCTATTATTGTCAGTTTCATTTTGCACTGCCCTGAATCTTCACATGCAAAATCAATTTCATCTTGTCTAAAAATGGAATCTTTGAAAACATAACAGTTGGCAGCTTGCCTCCATTTCTAATATCTGAGACCACCTTAGTATATTGCAGCACCGTTGGAATCCATAACTTTGGAGTCTCAAGCAGAAAAACATACTTACCATTCTGCATATTAATCTTAAATTTAGCTATTATTAAGCAAGAAAAATAAGTGTCAACAATTAGAGTCTTAGAGCTACATATGGGATTGCCAGTGTTTCAGATAAAGTGGAAATTTATAGAATCAGTTTTTCTTAATGTTTACAAGAACTTCTGATTATTTTGACCTTATTTCTTGATAATCTTTTCCTCTCTCTTGCTCTGTTTTCTTTATATGACCCAGAATTGAGAATTGGGCTTTTTCGTAGGTTGTTTCTGCATGGAATCTATAGAGAAATCTATATTTGCTGGCGGGCGGGGATGGCTGAGGCAGCCCTATACATCTTTGACATGATTGGTTACTGTACCTTGATCTGGTGAGTGTCTGGTGCCTCCAGAGCAGGATGAATTTCTAATGGGGATGCAAGTTAGGGGGAGTCCTTGATCAGGGCCCAGATGCAGAGGTGTCAGGCTGGACAAAGAGTCTTGCTTTTTTCAGACATTTGCAGAGTATTTGAACCCACCTAGTCCTTGTACTAGGAACCAGATGGATCTCCTGGGTTGATAAGTGTCTTCACTCAGGTTCCCAAAAGCAGACTCTGAGACAGGTTTTTATGAAGGCAATTTATTGAAGATGTGCTCTCAGGAGAAGAGAAGTGGGATGCATGCGTGCTCAGTCGCTTCAGTCGTGTCCGACTCTTTGCGACCCTATGGACTGTAGCCCACCAGGCTCCTCTATTCAGGTAAGAATAGTGGAGTGGATTTCCATGCCCTCCTCCAGGAGATTTCCCAACTCAGGGATCAATCCCTCATCTCCTGCATAGAACAGGGAAAGAAAGTAAGGATCTGATCTCACTTGGAATTAACTTCAGTCTATGTCCCACAAGGAGTTCTGGAGCATGAATTATACCATGGTTTAGTTGCACTTTGAGGCAAGGGAGCCAGAACTATAAAGTCCCTGTCAGTTACTGGTGGCGGACTGTCTTGGGGGAGGGATGGCTTCTCTCAGAGGGCGGTTCTCTGGAGAAAGAGCATCTGGGTACCCTTAGTGGTGATGCTCAGTGCTACTGGGGGATGGATGTGCCCACTCAGTGCAGGGGATGTGGGCAGGCTGGCAGCAGCATCCACTGCAGTAAGAAATGTCTTTCTCTTCTCACCCTATCTTAAGAACATAAAAAAATGCAGGTCAGTTCCTTTGCTTTTATTTAAGGAATTAAAATGATGCTCTGAATATAAATGGGTGTCTACACTGTCAGCCAGAGAAAACCTTAGCTTTCAGCTGCAGTTGAAATCTTGATTTGCTAGATATTTGTGGTTATGCATATTTAAGAAATCCCAAAGTTATAATTTAGGTGGATTACCACAAAGCAACAGCAGAAATTAGTTATATACACAAAAAGCTTTTCTTCATCACCTCCCACCTCTGCCAATACCAATTTTTCCACATAATATTCAACTTTACAAATCCACTCCTTTTACTTAGGATTATTCATTTTCTCACTCAGATGAGCCACATATTGTTTTCATAGAAGCTTGGTTCACAGAGACTGGGAGATGACTAAGGGATGAAATTGGCCTAGAGTCAGATGATAACTAGCAACAGATACTTGGAATAATTAGCTATGTATTCAACTGCCCAGCAAAGTGGAGACTATCTCTCGCCTTTAGTTCAACATTGCCGTGAGAGAAACAACGCAGTGACTCTATTTTTTTTTTCCAGTTTTTGAAAGAAGAAGTGAAATTTTAGGTTTTCTATATAAATAACCCCATTTAAAATGTTAGAATAAATTCATATTTAAAATACTGTGGAGGCCTACTCTGTAGAGGTCAACATAGCCTCAAGTCCTGTGAAAGTCTGTCTGCCTGCACATTGCTATAAGATTTTAATCCCCTAGGATGAAAAATAGGAGTCTTATTTACCTTTGTATCATATCCAAGAGGGAGTTTTGCATTTAATACTCAAATATTTATTAAATGATTTGTTGAAAAATTGTGGAGACTCTTAGCATTTACCAACATTTAGGAAGATCTACAATTAATCTAGAATCACTGTGCTAAAATTGGAAAGAGAGAAAAAATAGCATTCTTACCCTCCAGCAGCTCACAGTATATCTGACCGGATAAAGAGGTATGGAGAAGATAGTCGCAGTCTGTGGGGGTGAAAATAAAATAAAACAAAAAAGTGAACAGTTTCAAGGTCTTTGAGAGAAGCAAATACAGTAACACCTAACTGATTAAAGTAAATTTATCAATAGGAGCTAATAGAACAAAGTTTTGAATGACAAGTTGTAGTCAGCCTATCAGTGTACATATGGCAAAAAAGAAAGGCTTTCAAAGCAGAAGAAACTGTGCACAAAGCCATGGAACAGTGATAGTTCAGAAAGCTGCACCTTTGACTAGTACATAGAGTGAAGGGTGAAAAGATAGGAGAGGACACATCAAAGGTAAATCAACAGCCAATTTGGGTTGGGAAGTGGGACTTACATGTCATGCTAGGAAGTTTTTCAAGACAGTGATGGAAAACTGCTGAAAAATCAAAAAAGGAAGAGGGTAGTATATTTTTCAGGAAGGCATATGAGTAGCTACAGTATGGCCTCAGCCTCATCCCCAACTAAGGCCTGCTAAGAGCAGTACCTCCCAGCCCTCTCTATGACTGGGTTCATAAAGCTGACACATCTGTCCTTGCAAAAAGAAGCATTTCCAGTTATCCAAAGTCCATCACGTGACCTTTGGTGTGACCCAGGGGCCTCAATGAAACAAGAACTTGGCATGGCATCACACTCACTTCACCACAGTGAGCTGAGTTGTGCTTATTGCTAATAGGAAGCAGAGAGGGGAAAAGGACTATTGTGAAATTTTTTGGAAGCAACGCCTCTGGCAACCTGGTATCCTTTGAAATGTCTAGGATACCCTTGTAGTGAATTGAATAGCTGGAGAATAAAGCTGAAAGAAAAGCACTTCTCTCTATCTTACATTTATTTTTTTTTTTAAAGCAACTAAAAATGAGATAAAGACTTGAGTGTAAGACCTGAAAGCACAACACTCTTAGAAGAAAATATAATGGAGTAAGCTCCTTCATAAATGCATAAAGAAAGAAGAGATGGCAAGAAAACACAGAACAACTATACAAACAAGTTCTTAATGACCCGGGCAACCCCTGTGGTGTGGTCACTCACCTAGAGCCAGACAGCCTGGAGTGTGAAGTCCAGTGGGCCTTAGGAAGCATTACTACAAACAAAGCTAGGGGAGGTGATAGAATTCCAGCTGAGCTATTTCAAATCCTAAAAGATGATGTTATTAAAGTGCTGCATTCTATACGTCAGCAAATTTGAAAAACTCAGCAGTGGCCACAGAACTGTAAAAGGTTAGCTTTCATTCCAGTGCCAAAGAAGGGCAGTCCCAAAGAATGTCCAAACTACCAGACAATTGTGCTTGTTTTGCATGCTAGTAAGGTTATGCTCAAAGCCCTTCAACCTGCGTTCAGCAATATGTGAACCAAGAACCTCCAGATGTACAAGCTGGATTTAGAAAAGGCAGAGAAACCAGAGATCAAATTGCCAACATTTGGTGGATCATAGAGAAAGCAAAGGAATTCCAGTAAAACATCTACTTCTGCTTCATTGACTATGCTAAAGCCTTGGACTGTGTGGAGAACAACAAACTGGAAAATTCTTAAAGAGAGGAATACCAGACTATCTGTCTCCTGAGAAACCTATATATATGTGGGTCAAGAAGCAACAATTAGAACCGGACATGGAACACTGGACTGGTTCAAAATTGGGAAAGGAGTATGGCAAGGCTATATATTGTCACCCTGTTTATTTAGCTTATATGCAGAGTACATCATGCAAAATGTCAGGCTGGATGAATCATAAGCTGCAATCAAGATTGCTGGGAGAATATCAACAACCTCAGATATGCAGATGCCACTCTAATGCCAGAAAATGAAGAGGAACTAAAGAGCCTCTTGATGAGGGTGAAAGAGGAGAGTGAAAAAGCTAGCTTAAAACGTAACATTCAAAAACTTAAGATCATGGCATTCAATCCCATCAGTTCAGTTCAGTTCAGTCACACAGTCGTGTCCGACTCTTTGTGACCCCATGAATCACAGCATGCCAGGCCTCCCTGTCTATCACCAACTCCCAGAGTTCACTCAAACTCATGTCTATCGAGTCGGTGATGCCATCCACCCATCTCATCCTCTGCCGTCCCCTTCTCCTCCTGCCCCAAAATCCCTCCCAGCATCAGGGTCTTTTCCAATGAGTCAACTCTTCCCATGAGGTGGCCAAAGTATTGGAGTTTCAGCTTTAGCATCAGTCCTTTCAATGAACACTGAGGACTGATCTCCTTTAGAATGGCCTGGTTGGATCTCTTTGCAGTCCAAGGGACTCTCAAAAGTCTTCTCCAACACCACACTTCAAAAGCATCAATTCTTCGATGCTCAGCTTTCTTCACAGTCCAACTCTCACATCCATACATGACCACTGGAAAAACCATAGCCTTGACTAGACGGACCTTTGTTGGCAAAGTAATATCTCTGCTTTTTAAAAGGGGAAAAAGTGTAAACAGTGAAAAATTTTATTTTCTTGAGCTCCAAAATCACTGTGGACAGTGACTGTGGCCTTGAAATTACAAGATGCATGTGGCTTGGAAGGAAAGCTATGACAAACCTAGACAGCAAATTAAAAAGCAAAGATATCACTTTGCCAACAAACGTCCATATAAAAAAAAAGCATAGAAAGCTATGGTTTCTCCAGCAGTCATGTACAGATGTGAGACTTGGACCATAAAAAAGGCTGAGCACCAAAGAACTGATGCTTTCAAATTGTAATGCCAGAGAAGACTCTTCAGAGCCCCTTGGACTACAAGGAGATCAAGCCTGTCAATCCTAAAGTAAATCATCCCTTAATATTCATTGGAAGGACTGATGCTGAAGCTGACTCTTCAGTACTTTGCCCACATGATGTGAAGAGCCAACTTATTGGGAAAGACCCTGATGCTGGGAAAGGTTGAAGGCAAAAGGAGAAGGGGGTGGCAGAGGATGAGATGGTTAGATAGCATTACTGACTCAATGGACATGAGTTTGAGCAAACTCTAAGAGATAGTGAAGAACAGGGAAGTCTAGCATGCTACAGTTCATGGAGTCACAAAAAGTCAGACACAGCAGGTGAACTCACACACAAACTCCTTGATAGCAGTCTTGGCAATGATTATTTAGATTTAACACCAAAAGCAAATGCAACAAAAACAAACAAGTGGAACTATATTAAAAAAGCCTCTGGACAGCAAAGGAAACTATCTGCAAAATTAAAAGGCACCCTATGGGACTGGGAAAATATTTGAAAATCATGTATCTGATAAGGAATTAATACATAAAATATATAAAGAACTCAACTCAATTGAAAGATTAAACAATCTGATTAAAAAATGAACAAAGGAACCAAATAAACATTTTTCTAAAAGAGGACACATGAAAAAATGGGCAACACTACTAATAATCAGAGAAATACAAATCAAAAGCCCAATGAGGTGTCACTGCATACCTGTTAGAATGGCTGTTATCAGGAAAGACAAGAAATAACAAATGTTAGTAAGGATGTGGAGGAAAAAGAGACACTTGTGCATTGTTGGTGAGAATGTAAATTGGTACAGCTACTATGTTTAATAGTGTGGAAACCCCTCAAAAAATTAAAAATAAAACTACCATACAATTCAACAATTCTACTTCTAGGGTATATTTCCAAAGAAAATGAAATCACTATTTAGAAAAGATTTCTGTACCCCCGATTCATTGCAGCATTGTGCACAACAGTTAAGACATGGACGCAAGTATCCATCAACAGATAAAGGGATAAAGAAAACAGATAAATATATTTCTACACACACATATACACACAATTGAATACTCTTCAGCCATAAAAAGAAGGAAATCCTGCCATTTGTGGCAACAAGGATGGAACCTGAAGAGCATTATGCTAAGTGGAAGAAGTCAGAGAGAAAAACAAAAACTTACATTGGAATCTTAAAAAATAAAAGCACTCTTCTCTTAAATCAAAGATCTCCAGCCACTTGAAAATTGTAAACTGTTGACTCAAGAGCCAGAGGCAGATTTAATTGCCCACAAACTGTTGCCTGCAATATGTGAAAGCAATTTTTAAAAATTAATTGTCATTGAAAGACTGGCAAGTTAATGTTAGAATCCTCTACGTCTCTTGTAAATAATGCTACTGTGAACATTGGGGTGCATCTATCTTTTTGAATTAGTGTTTTCATTTTTTTCTGATTGAATAGCCAGGAGTGGAATTCCTAGATGATTTGCCAGAGAGGAGAGAAGTAGGGGAGGAGATAAAAATAGGTGAAGGGAGTTAAGAGATACAAACTACCAGTTACAAAATAAATGTCACAGGATTATAAAGTCATGGAGAATATAGTCAATATTTTATAACTACTTTCTATGGTGTGTAATCTATAAAAATATTGAATCACTATGTTGTCTACCTGAAGCTAATGTAATATTGTAAGTCAACTATATTTCATTTAAATAGTAATCTCCATGTCTGGTTTATGTTAAAAATCCTGAACTATCTGGAAATACTAGGCCCATTTTAGTATTTTAATTAATTGCTTGCCATACTTAAAACATGTCTTCAGCCATGAGGCTTAGTGTTCATATAGAAGTTAGAGAAGACATCCTGGGTAACAGAGACACTGGCATGATTCGTTTGTTTTATGCATGCCTTTACAAAAAGAAAAATGTGTGTAAGTAATATAATGAACCAAGAAAACTGAAGTTCTAGTCTTACAGCATGCATGCTGAGTTGCTTCAGTCATGTCTAACTCTTGGCAACCTCATGGACTGTAGCCCACCACAGTTCTCTCTCCATGGGATTCTCCAGGCAAAAATACTGGAGTGACTTGCCATTCCCTCCTCCAGGGGAGTCTCTCTGACCCAGGGATTGAACCCATGTCTCTTACGTCTCCTCATGGGCAGGCAGGTTCTTTACCACGAGCGCCAAGTTGCTCATAACCTACAATATCATTGGGATGAGAAGATTTGCCTTCCTAAATTCAGCTTTCCTATACATAACTCTTTGTGTGTTAACTTTTTTTATTTTTGGTGATATACACTTTGTTTTAGGGTCAATTTGAATTAGCGACCAAACAAGGTAAAACTTCACCTTTAAAAACAAAAATCAAAGATGGTTACATACTTCATTTGCAAACTAATGTATACCTGAGACAACCAAATACAATTTAAGGCAATAATGGGAATATAGGAATTTTGTTGGTACCTTCCCAAAAAATAACACATAGTCAACTGTGAAAGGACATTATTTGTCATCAAGGATTAATTTATGACTATAGGACATGCTGTTGTGAAATGTAGCTTGTATTAAGTAAAAAAGTTTTCCTGGAATCAAAAATGTTTATGAATGACAACTTATAGAAGCATGTCAGTTGTTTGAGCAGAAATGATGTGTACCAGTCAGGAATGACCATTTGGAAATGGAAATCTAACTGCACATATTTCTTATCATTTTGAAGACATAACTAAGAAACTATAGAAAAAGTTTTATGAAAATAATACCATCTTATATTTTGAATAATACCATCTTATTTTTGTACAGGCTTCCCAGGTGGCAAAGTGGTGAAGAATCTACCTGCCAGCGCAGGAGACTTGGGTTTGATCTCTGGGTCAGTAAGATCTCCTGGCATAGGAAATGACAAAATGGCAACCCACTCCAGTATTCTTGCCTGGGAAATCCCAGGGACAGAGGAGCCTGGTGGGATCACAAAGAGTCAGACACGACTAAGTGCACACGCGCGCACACACACACACATATCTTATTTTTGTGGTGTTGATGAATACTTTTCCATTACTAAATAACTTTTGGGAGAGGCCCAGGAGGGGCACATCTCAGAAATGACTTCTTTATGTGTTGAGAATAGTCTTGATTTAATGCAGACTACCAAGAAGTACTAAGTGTGAGTTGAAATAGTACTCTTATGAGTATAGTTGGTACTTGGTATTAATATTAGATTACAGTGAAACTTAAATCCTGGTGACATTGTTTTACAGAGACTGGGAACTCAAATCTGCCTACTACATTTTCTCAGAAATCATTTTGTGCTAGGAATTTAAAATCTCACCCAATGTGGATGTGGTTTTTGTTCTAGGAGCTGGACATGGCACTGTGCTGGAGCCATAGACAATGCAATACTTGGCTTATGAAACATAATGTCTATAGAATGACAAATTAAGTGTCCTGGTCATTCATTACATAGTGCTAAAAACATGTTTTGACTTCTTGCAGGGAAAAAAAGACCTGACTTATTCCTGTTATTCAAAGGGAAATTCTAGAGAAAAAAAAAATGTATGGGTGAGGTTAGAGCTCCCTTTTAAGTTCACAAGTATATGGTAGCAAAGACAACTTAAGCTCGTCAGTTTAAGGTTCCTTCCCTCTTTCAGCAGACATGTAGATCAGTCCTGAAAAACTTACATAGAGACAGACATCAAGTTGCAGGAAAACATCATTTGTCCCACAGGTTTCTACTGCGATTCCATGATTCAGCCTGGTCCCTCAGTTCTTAGTCCATTCAAGTGTCTGTTGAACTTTCACTTCCTCTTATGTAAAGGCTGGCAAATTTCCTCATATATTCTGGGCCCCGTTGTGAATCATGTTTCTGCCAACAGATTGTCCTAAGAACTATGGCGTTCTCTTGCCTTGATCCACCACTTCTTAAGTCCTGTTCTCTGGCTCTGCTTTTTTTCCTGCAAGGTGTAGATTCTCTCTACTCCCCTAAATCTGCCAGGGGTCTTGCCCTCTCTCTGGGTCTCTTCCCAAAAGGCAGAGTATCAGACCTCTCTCTCTGGGGTCTACCCACTTGTTGCTGTAGTTGTTTAGTTACTAAGTCATGTCTGACTCTTTGCGACCCCATGGACTGTAGCCACCAGGATCCTCTGTCCATGGGATTTTCCAGACAAGAATACTGGAATGAGTTGTCATGTCCTTCTCTAGGGGATCTTCCTGACCCGGGAATTGGACCAGCATCTTCTGCCTTGGAGGCGGATTCTTTACTGGTGAGCCACCAGGGAAGCCCACCCCAATCTTTTTGGCACCAGGGACCAGTTTGGTGGAAGGTGATTTTTTCACAGACCCAGAGAGAGGGGATGGTTTCAGGATGATTTCAAGCACAGTGCATTTATTGTGTACTTTATTTCCATTATTATTATATCAGCTGTATCATAGATCATCAGGCATTAGATCCCAGAGGGATCCCTGCCATACATCTCCCCAGCCTGGAGAAGCTTCTTCTTGTACTAGAGGGAATGTTATTCTCCAGTCCTGTTCCTCATACATTTTAGATGAACCCATAACTATCTGTTTCCCTTACAGAGCTGAGGATTTTAGAAACAAAGCTAAGAAATAGCTCTCGGGATACTTTGGCTTTCTACCCTGTCCCATTCCTCCTCCAAGGCAATGAAGACAAAGGCAATAATTGGGTCTAGGAACTTTAGATGTAAGAACACAGGAATGGGATGGAGGGAGCAGGGAGGGGAAAGAGACAGAACACTTGTAGAACAAAAGAGAAGAGAAAGTTCAGAATACTATTCCAGGAGACAGTATTTTAAAAGCACTCCAGATGGTCTGAAAAATTAACTAGTCAAAGGGCAGATGCTCCAGATGTCTGGAGGGGATCCTCCCAGGCCTTTTCTGTGTTATTACCATCCCAGAGCTCAGTGCATTCTGCAGCACTGTTATTTAAAATTAATAGCAAAAAAGCTGTAAACGCCCTCACTTGTGACTTGCCTTCCTTGAAAACAAGTTTCTCAATAGATTAACCATTGATTGCCAAAACACATTCCTTGGTCAGTTTTCCTGAGATGCCTCATGAAAATTAATTCTTTGCAGGGTTAATTTTCTCCCACTGCCAGGTTACTGTGAAACTTTCCACTGCCAGGTTTGAGCTGTTTATCCATGAGGAGTGTGGTAATTTGTCTCCATCCATCTGCCTATTTTACTCACTCAACATTGGATGGGCACACACACAAGGAAGTAGGAATATAAGTAAGGATTAAATATAGTCACTGCCTCCAAGGATTCAGCCTATTGAGGATGGCAAAACTATACACAGACAGTTTCAATATAGTGTGGTAAGGGCTCTGCCAGAAACTGCCCAAGGACTTCTCTATCTCAAAAGTAGCAGAAGAATCAAATAGCCAGTTACTCTACTAGCTATCAGTAGAGATAGCAGGCCTGCCTAATGGCTCAGATAATAAAGAATCTGCCTGCAATGCAGGAGACCTGAGATCCTGGGTTGGGAAGATCCCCTGGAGGAGGGGATGGCAACCCACTCCAGTATTCTTGCCTGGAGAATCCCATAGACAGAGGAGCCTGGTGGGCTACAGTCTATGGAGTTGCAAAGAGTTGGACATGACTGTACAGTACTGGACAGTACAAGTACAGCTACTTGTACTCCTTTCTCTGGGCAATGGCAGCTATCCTAAAGATATTTTGTCTTTGTCAACTGCCTAGTATCTTTTATTTATTTATCTAAGTAGGCACAGGCAGAGAATTGAATTGATAATTCCCTTTAGTTCATGGATCATTAAGCAGTTAATCAGTCAACTACCAAGTCAGTTGTCAAGAGGCTTAGCCTAGCAAGCTAGCCGAAGACAGGGGCACACAGACTTTGCAATGGTAGTTTTAAATGAGAAGGTTAATCTTTCCTACTGTACATTGCCTACTTGCTTGATTTGCTGATTCACCACTTTATTCCACAAAGGATAGAAGACCAGATGGTGAGAGTAACTTAGATCCTGCACTCACCAAGGTCAATAGTAATCCTTTCTGGGTAGTCTATTTGTCTAGATTTGAAACATTGAAGAGGAACACATACCTCACAAACACCAGTGTTAAACTGCTTTTGACAAAAACTTTTATTTCTAAAAACCTGAAGTATTTCTGAGCAGAAAAGGATTATCAGCTTAATTCAGAACATTTAAAAATTTCTATTATTGGAGTATAACTGCTGTATAATGTTGTGTTAGTTTCTGCTGTATAACAATGTGGATCAGTTACATGTATTCCCTCCTTCTTGAGCACCTCTCCCACCCCTCTAGATTGTCACAGAACACCTTGCTGAGTTTCCTGTGCTTTATAGCAGGTTCCCATCAACTATCTATTTTACACATGGGCTCCCCTGATGGCGCAGAAGGTAAAGAACCTACCTGCAGTGTGGGAGACCTGGGTTTGATCCCTGGTTGGGAAGATCCCCTGGAGGAGGGGATGGCAACCCACTCCAGTATTCTTGCCTGGAGAATCCCTATGGAAAGAGGAGCCTGGCAGGCTACGATCCATGAAGTCGCAATGAGTCAGACAAGACTGAGCAACTAAGCACAGCACAGTGTATATGTGCTGGCTCAGATGGTAAAGAATCTGCCTGAAATGCAGGAGACCAGGATTCAATCTCTGGGTCAGGAAGATCTCCTGGAGAAGGGAACCGCTACCTAGTCCAGGATTCTTACCTGGGAAATCCAGAGGATCCTGGAGGGCCACAGTCCATGGGGTCACAGATGAGTCTGACAGGACCGAGGGACTAACACTTCCAGTGCATATATGTCAATGCTACTCTCCCAGTTTGTCCTACCCTCCCCTTAACCTCACTGTGTCCACACGTCTGTTCTCTGGATCTGCGTTTCTATTCCTGCTCTGCAAATAGGTTCGTTTGTACCATTTTTCTAGATTTCACGTATATGTGTTAATATATGATATTTGTCTTTCTCTTTCTGACTGATTTCACTCTGTATGACAGAGTTTAGTTTTATCCACATCACGAAAAGGACCCAGTTTCATTCCTTGAGCTAAACAGTTCCACCTCGCCTTTCTTTCAGTCAGTTCAGTTCAGTTCAGTCACTCAGTTGTGTCCATCTCTTTGTGACCCCATGGACTGCTGCACACCAGGCCTCCCTGTCCATCACCAACTCCCAGAGTTTACCCAAACTCATGCCCATCAAGTCGGTGATGTCATCCAGCCATCTCATCCTCTGTTGTCCCCTTCTCCTCCTGCCCTCAATCTTTCCCAGCATCAGGGTCTTTTCAAATGAGTCAGCTCTTCGCATGAGGTGGCCAAAGTACTGGAGTTTCAGTTTCAGCATCAGTCCTTCCAAAGCATACCCAGGACTGATCTCCTTTAGGATGGACTGGTTGGATCTCCGTGCTGTCCAAGGGACTCTCAGGAGTCTTTCCCAACACCACAGTTCAAAAGCATCAATTCTTCGGCACTCAGCTTTCTTCACAGTCCAACTCTCACATCCATACATGACTACTGAAAAAACCATAGCCTTGACTAGATGGACCTTTGCTGGCAAAGTAATGTCTCTGCTTTTGAATATGCTAACTAGGTTGGTCATAACTTTCCTTCCAAGGAGTAAGCATCTTTTAATTTCATGACTGTGATTTTGGAGCCCCCCAAAATAAAGTCAACTACTGTTTCCACTGTTTCCCCATCTATTTGCCATGAAGTGATGACACCAGATGCCATGATCTTAGTTTTCTGAATGTTGAGCTTCAAGCCAACTTTTTCACTCTTCTCTTTCACTTTCATCAAGAGGCTCTTTAATTCTTTTTCACTTTCTGCTAGAAGGATGGTGGTGTCATCTGCATATCTGAGGTTATTGATATTTCTCCTGGAAATCTTGATTCCAGCTGGTGCTTCATCCAGCCCAGCATTGATAACTGCATATAAATTAAATAAGCAGGGTGACAATATGCAGCCTTGATGTACTCCTTTTCCTATCTGGAAGTTTCTATTCTCTCTCTCTGTCCCTCTCTTTCTATTTTGTCATAACTTCATCCTCAGAAAATCACCAGTTTGTTCTTTGGACCACATAATTTTACCATTATTCCTCTTGGAAGACTCTCTCTACCATAGGAGTTAATGTGTTGAGTTAATGGGAGTTAACGCACCATATGAGTTATTGAGTTATTCACAAAATAAGCATTTCTCTAGTAAAGTAATGCTGTTTCTTTTTTTGACATGTCAGGACAAGTATAACTAAATGAAAATGAAAGGTATTGAAATGACCTTCAATTCAAAAACATGTGTTATGTTACAGTTGTTTACATGTCTATCAGCTTTGTGAACCTGGAGTCTGGAGGAAGGAATGTGGACTTTGGTATTAAGTAGCTTTACGGGCTTCCCTGGTATCTCAGATGGTAAAGAATCCACCTGCAATGCAAGAGACCTGTGTTCGATCCCTGGGTTGGGAAGATCCCCTGGAGGAGGGCATGGCAACCCACTCCAGTCAGTATTCTTGTCTGGAGAATCCCTATGGACAGGGGAGCCTGGTGGGCTACAGTCCATGGGGTCACAGAGTCGGACATGACTGAGCAACTAAGCACAGCACAGCACAGCTTTACTTTAGTTCCCTATAGAGTAATTCAGGAGCTATGTATCCTTGGTCAAGTTCCTTAGTGTCTCTAAGCCTCAATTTTTTCATCTGTTAAAGCAACAAGTCATGGTGGCCTTGTGCTTTCTGCTTACTTTGTACTTGGCATCTCCCTCTACCCAACAAGCCTCTCCTTTCTCTCTACTTCCACTTACTCTGAATCCCACCCATCCGACAAGTCCAAGTTCTAGTCACTATTTCCCCAGTTGCTCTGGCCCACTGTGACCTCTGCTCCTTTGAACTTTCTAGAGTAAATAAATACTCCTTGTACTACTCAATTAGCACTTACCACACTACCTTTGTAAAACATTCTTAAGGAGAAAGGAAAAAGAGTGCCAGAAGTAGGTCTAGATCAAACTACTTTTTCACCAATTTTCTGGTTCAGGCCTCCATGAAACACATCTTGATCATTTTTTCCTTTGTAATTTAATTTAATTTATTTATTTTTGGCTGTTCTGGGTCTTTGGGACTGTGCATGGTCTTTCTCTAGTTGCTGCGAGCAGGAGCTACTCTCCAATTGCTGTGCATGGGCTTACTGCAGTGGCTTTTCTTGTGCGGAGCACAGGCCCTAGGGTGCCAAGACTTCAGGAGTTGCAGCACGTGGCTCAGTAATTGCAGCTCCCGGGCTCTAGAGCACAGGCTCAATAGTTGTGGCACTTGGACAGGCCTAGTTACTTCAAGGCTTGTGAGATCCTCCCAGATCAAGGATTGAACCTGTGTCTCCTGCATTGGCAGGTGAATTCTTCACCACTGAGCCACCCGGGAAACCTCATCTTGATCTTTCATTAGTCACATAGATTGTTCTTAGATATTGCTCTTGGAATTCTTAGATATTCCATTGCAATTTCT